>NW_022045106.1:223159-285659 GCF_900880675.1 Sparus aurata
ACCAGTGTTACCATACACTCCTCACTTCATTCTGACCTACGTGCACATTGCAGCGTCCAGCTACCTGCTGAGGTCTTGATACGAGCCTTGCCCTCTCTCTCAGACTCTATGACACGAAGGCCTCGCTCCACGTAGCTCTGGAAGAACTGCGATGGTGTTTTTGAGGAAGGGCTCCAGGTCTGCGTCAGAGTACTTCTGTTTGTACTCGTACAACTCGGTCAAACCCTGACAAGAAAATTAGATATGTATTGAAAGATTGCTTCATGTTTTGCAGACTCTTGTTTATAAGCCTCTTGTTTTCTGTATGTGAAGTTACTAAAGGAAAAAAAAGTTGTACAAACATTTCTTTCAAGTTCTAAAAGTGCAACAAAAAGTGTATAAAGCTTAATCTGAATGTGTTTTATGGGGCTGAGCTGACCTCTTTAGTGTTCCTTGGAGCCGATCTTCTTGAAGATTTCAGACAGAATGTCACTGACCTTAGCTTTGACATCCGATCCTCCTGGGAACAAAACATCATCACAGTTATGCAACACAACTCCTTCTGATACAGTGAGGCTGCTGAATTTCTTCAGTTAAGAACCTAAATGGCCATTGAATGTGTTCATTGCGGTGGTGTGTTGCTCACCGTGCGCAGACCAGTCTTCTCGTTGCCGCGTCGCTCTTAAGTCCTGACAGGTTTCCAGAGTGTTTAACCACCCGCCTAAGATGTGCCTCCAACTCAGACTCATTACGGTTCTCTATCATTGATAGGGGTCCAGGATCTGTTTATCAGAAATAAAAGGAACTAAACCAGTTAACCATCAGATTTGGATTAAATAAATTAAGTCTGTGTATGGGCATTACCTTGGCCCCAGTGAGCTTGCAGAGTGTGTGCAACAGAGTCTTGAGGGTTCTGTGAGGGACATCGCTCTTAGCTGCTTGAGTTCTCTTTGGGGAAAACCTTCATGAAGTTGTGGACATCCAGTAAGATCCGATCCAGGTTGATACTGTTGATAGTCTCTGGGAGGAAGCGGATCATCCTCCACAGACACTGAATACACACACACACACACACACACACACACACACACACACGAGAGTCAGTACAACATATATAAAGCGCCATTCTAAAAGGACAGCAAGCTAGTAAGACATCTGGATATGTCTGGTGTGTCTGATCTCACACTACTTACCTTCATGACCAGTTCAGAGAACATTGGGGACCAGCTGTTGTGACCAAACTGTCCTGAAGAAGAACCAACAGAGCACTACGGGGGGAGAAGAGAAAGGAGTCAACTCAATGGGTTAAAAAAAAAAAAAAAGAAAACAACAACAACACCCACCACAGACCTGCAACTAGGGATGAGCGAGTACAGCATTATCTGTATCTGTATCTGTTAACCATATGAATTATCTGTATCTGTACTCGGAATGGGCGGGACCTAACCCGGAAGTGGGAGGAGTTTACTCGGAGTGGGTCGGGTTGTCTTGAAATGGGCGTAGCTTTAACCGGTATGTTATTTTAAGCATGCATTGATATAGGTTGATCAGAAATTGTTATATTTATTGCTGATTAGAAAACTATTTACAGGACAGCATCAGCATGAGCTTCAGATCAATGGTTTTGATCACAATAGCAAACAAACTATTTAGAAAACAAATTTCAGCAGCACCGAGATCCTCCCAGTGGCACTGGCAGGTAGTGGCACCGCACTGGCAGTCTGTGGCAGTCAGCGGCAACCTGTGGCCTGTCCGTGGCATTTCCTGACACCCGCTCGGTGTTCAGAAACGCCTCCCTTGACTCGCTGCCAATAAGGGCGGCGAGTCAAGGATTATGGAAGTGATTGTTGTTACAACACTTCCATACGGAAGAGGATTAGGGCAACATGTGATTTTTTTTTTAGTTCTGACTTTAAAGTCAGAATTCTGAGATTAAGACAGAATTCTGTCTTTTCTCAGAATTCTGACTTTATTCTCAGAATTCTGAGAAAAAAGTCAGAATTCTGACTTTAATCTCAGAATTCTGAGAATAAAGTCAGAAGTCTGCACATGTAAATTTTTTTTGAGTTCTGACTTTAATCTCAGAATTCTGACTTAAAGTCAGAACTAAAAAAGAAATTCACACATGGCCCTAATCCTCTTCCGTACTTCCGCCATGGAGTCATAATGATTACAAAATAAAACATAAGGGAAAAATCCGCTGCTTGTTTACTTGTTTTAGTGTACAACATTTTGCACAATTTCTCTATGTTTTGTACTTCTTAATATTATCTAAATATATCTTAATATCTGTTCCATAGCGTAAATGTGAATGTAAATAGTGTACAAATTGTACTATTCCTATTCTTATATTTAATATTTCCCTGTGTTTATATTATTCTTATCCTTTCTTATCTTAAGCAGCGACACAGTGACAATAGACACTGACAGTGTTGGAAATATTTCTAATATGAAATACAGTTTAAAAAATATATTAATAACAGTTGCTATGCAGTTCTACAACCTGCCACAGAATGCCAGAGCATGCCACAGCCTGCCACAGAATGCCACAGAATGCCAGAGCCTGCCACAGAATTCCAGAGCCTGCCACAGAATGCCAACAACATGCCACAGAATGCCAGAGCCTGCCACGGAATGCCAGGGCCTGCCACGGAATGCCAGAGCCTGCCACGGAATGCCAAAGCCTGCCACAGAATGCCAGAGCCTGCCACAGAATGCCAGAGCCTGCCACAGAATGCCAGAGCCTGCACAGAATGCCACAACATGCCACAGAATGCCAGAGCCTGCCACAGCCTGCCACAAGGTGTCTTTGTAAAAGCTGGACTTCCTCCAACCTACATAACGTACTGTTGAATACCATGTTGTCTCAAGTGCAATTTCCTCTTTATGTTCATTGAATATCTCTGTATTATCATTAATAATACTATTAAATGCAAAACTTGTAATCATCTTGTTTATCAGCTTCTCCTTAGTAGTGGTATGATGAGTGTAATTAGCCTAGTTATTTATTGTAGATGTTAAGAGATTCCTTGCATCAGATTATTACTAAACACAGTAAATGACATTCAGCGTTAACATGGCTTTAAACTTAATGTATTTGCTCATATTTTAAAATGTAGCTACATTTTGTGAATCCACACTCTCACTCTCATTTGCCCAATTTATATAACAACAGCATTTGATCCAAAGGGTAACTATAAATATACATTCACACGCACTTAAAGTTCAATATAACACCACAGGAACATGTTACATCCAACTTGTTTGGCTTGAAATTGAGCTACACTCATGCTACAGTGAACAGAGGCTTTTCATCATCAACACATTTACCAAAAAGATTGGTTTACTCTATAACACTGACAACCTATTACTGTTTGGATTTTGCATATTGATTTTCTGTTTCATTTTTCATTAATACAATAAAGTTAGGTTATTTAGTTAATGTTTAATAAGTTGTAATTCACAGTGTTAACTTCACAATTACGTGTACTTAAAATGAATGCAGTTTTGTGCTAATGCTGCTTTTCTTCTAATACAGGAAGACAAAGTCGACATACGACTCGCACACATTTTGTTGGCAGCCGAGTGGTGCCGACGAAACGTCTTCAGGGGAAAGTCACTGAGTCTGAGGTATTGCAAATGGACAGTGAAGAGCAGCGCAGAGCCATGGAAGACCGACTTTGAGATTTTTTACGGGGAGTTTGTCGACAAGGGCTACAGGGTGGATGCATCTTTTGAGGAGGGTGATTAGATTTGTTTGGAATGTTTTCATGTGTGTAATAATGTTTCTTGTGTTTGTTTTCATTTTCATGTTGTTACGTATAATAAACTTTTCTTCTACCCGTACTTTATCAATATCAATATCATTGACCTGATGACCATCACATATACAATTAATATCCAAGAAGTCTCAACAGCTGCTTTTCATTGACAACATTTATAAACAAATATCAGTGAACAGAACCTAGCTTTAGTTAAAATAATATCTTATTTCCAATAGCTTTCTGGGGGGGACAAAAGAAGAGCCTGGCATGTCGTGGCATTCTGTGGCAGGCTCTGGCATTCTGCTGCAGGCTCTGGCATTATGCGGCAGGCTCTGGCATTATGCGGCAGGCTCTGGCATTATGCGGCAGGCTCTGGCATTCTTGCGGCATTCTGCGGCATGTTGTGGCATTCTGCGGCATTCTTGGGCAGGCTCTGGCATTCTGCGGCTGTTGTGGCATTCTGCGGCATTCTGTGGCAGGCTCTGGCATTCTTGTGGCATGTTGTGGCATTCTGCGGCATTCTTCTGTGGGCATTCTGTGGCATTCTGTGGCATGTTATGGCATTCTGTGGCATTCTGTGGCATGTTGTGGCAGGCTCTGGCATTCTGCGGCAGGCTCTGGCATTGTGCGGCAGGCTCTGGCATTCTGGGGCAGGCTCTGGCATTCTGCGGCAGGCTCTGGCATTCTGTGGCGCTCTGCGGCAGGCTCTGGCATTGTGCGGCAGGCTCTGGCATTGTGCGGCAGGCTCTGGCATTCTGCGGCAGGCTCTGGCATTCTGCGGCAGGCTCTGGCATTCTGCGGCAGGCTCTGGCATTCTGCGGCAGGTCTGGCATTCTGCGGCAGGCTCTGTGGCAGGCTCTGGCATTCTGTGGCAGGCTCTGGCATTCTCTGCGGCATGTTGTGGCATTCTGTGGCAGGCTCTGGCATTCTGCGGCATGTTGTGGCATTCTGTGGCATGTTGTGGCATTCTGTGGCATGTTGTGGCAGGCTCTGGCATTCTGTGGCATGTAGTGGCAAGTGGTGGCAGGCTCTGGCATTCTGTGGCAGGCTCTGGCATGTTGTGGCATTCTGTGGCATGTTGTGGCATTCTGTGGCATGTTGTGGCATTCTGTGGCAGGCTCTGGCATTCTGTGGCATTCTGTGGCAGGCTCTGGCATGTTGTGGCATTCTGTGGCAAGTTGTGGCATTCTGTGGCAGGCTCTGGCAGGCTCTGGCATTCTGTGGCATTCTGTGGCAGGCTCTGGCAGGCTCTGTGGCAGGCTCTGTGGCAGGCTCTGGCAGGCTCTGTGGCAGGCTCTGGCATGTTGTGGCATTCTGTGGCATGTTGTGGCATTCTGCGGCATGTTGTGGCATTCTGTGGTAGGCTGGCATTCTGCGGCATGTTGTGGCATTCTGTGGCAGGACAGTGACTGTCGTAACAACAAACACGGGTTTTCCTAGGAAATGTGGCCCCGCCCTTATTGGCAGCGAGTCAAGGGAGGCATTTCTGAACACCGAGCGGGTGTCAGGAAATGCCACGGACAGGCCACAGGTTGCCGCTGACTGCCACAGACTGCCAGTGCGGTGCCACTACCTGCCAGTGCCACTGGGAAAGATCTTGCTGTCTCTCACAAGTTTTGCAACAACGAATACAAACACATGCGTTGCAATTATGCCGTAAAATGTAATGAACAAGATTCTCATACTCAACATAACTTTCTTTTTTTAACTTTAAATTTTTTTAATGATCAGTGTGATTTTGGTTCTTTTTTATTTTTTTCTATTTCCACACCAGGTCTGTGTTTGTAGCTTAATTTGTAATATCATTTATACCACTACTACCTTTATTTTTTTATGAAATACAGCAAGAAAGTGTCAGACACTCAGTGCGTGATGTCAAAAAAACTGGTTAGAGCCAGCCTGACGGTTTAAAAAAAAAACAAAAACTCTGACAACCGGCAAGAGAAGAGGGAGAGGGAGAAGGAGAGAGAGAGTGTTGCCGTGTGTTACCGATAACGACAAGCAGCAAACAACATGAGCTCCTGAAGATTATCTCTTATTTTGGGTCTTGAGATGAGATAAAACTTTCAATTTTGTATCAAATTTTGAAGAGGAAACACTTCTAGAGGGAATTACCTCCCAGAAAGAAGAAACTGAAAGAACACACCAAAGAAAACTTGAAGAAATCCATGCTGAAACAGAAGAGTCCATCAGAAAAGTCCAGCCAACTGACCAACTGACAGTTGGCCAAACCGTCCTGAAGACAACTGAAGATAACAAACACACACGGACAACAAGCACGAAGAGGAACAGCCAGAGAAGGAAGTGAGTGAGAGCACCAGAGACAATACAGCCTGCACAAGGACATAAAAGACAAAATAACTACCTACAAACTAATTTAAGTTAGTTTGGAGTTAAAGCTAAAAGCTAACAGCTAGCTAACAGCTAGCCAACCAAGATTGAAAGCCTTAGCAACGGTTACTAAGGAGTTGGAACAACAACAGCCCATGCAGCCTCAGCAGAGTCCTGGAGCCTCAGACACAGCTCATTAAGCTGTTCCTCTTTTATACACCACAAGATCTCAAAAATGAAAGTGCCAGGAAGGCACACAAAACAGAAAGTATTGAAGGAAAGACCAGAGACACTTTTCTCTGACTCCTACAGAATGGAGACATAGACAACCTGATTCTTCTTCACAGAGCAGCCACTGGCATGGCACTCTGCTATAGAAGACCCCTACCTACCCCTCTGTGAAGAAGGAGGGCATCTGTAATGGCTGGAAGCTGAAGGTCAAAGAAGCAGAAGACCCAGACTCCCCCATGACATCAGTAAACATCTACAAGAATGGGACTGTCATGGTGCAGGGAAACCTCAGCAGTTTGAGCTGGACTTTCCCCCTTATAAAGAAAGAGCCCAGCAGGAGAAGGCCCCCCCGCCTGAAGACATCCATACCCTACCAGACACAGACACTACACCTCCACCCCCACCTGCCCTCCTGCTGACCAGAGAGTGAGCCCCCCATCTCTGAACATGCCCAGGAACCCCAGCCTGACCTCCTCATCAAACACCGACATGAAGGTGAAGTTCAGTGAGCTACAGAGAGAGCTGGTCCAGCTGAGAGAGCTGATCAGCCATCAGCTGAGCCAGGAGGAGGCCTGCAACCTCAGCACAGAGCTGAGCAGACTGAGGCAGGACATGGAGCAGAACCAGACTGAGCTGAGCACCCTGAGGTCTGAGATCAGAGAGCTACAGCAGCACCAGGAGAACCACGTGGCAGCGCTGAGCGCCCTGACAGAGGAGGTGCAGGAGCTGAGACAGGAGAGAGAGAGCCACAGGAGAGAGCTGGCCCCTCTGTCACAGAAACTCCCGGACCTGACAGGACAGCAGGACTCACATCAAGACCACAACCAGGACCCTGGGAGCCCCACCCAGAGACACCTGGACAGAGAGACTCCATCCACCCAGAGACACCTGGACAGAGAGACTCCATCCACCCAGAGACACCTGGACAGAGAGACTCCATCCACCCAGAGACACCTGGACAGAGAGACTCCATCCACCCAGAGACACCTGGACAGAGAGGCTCCACCCAGCAGCTCCCCTCCAACCCACAGACCCCCCTCCCCCCCACACATCATCCACACCGGCACCGACGAGCTGAGGACGCAGCAGGAGAGAGTGTCAGAGTCACTCAAAGGAGTGATAGAAAAAGCTCCAGCACCTTTCCCAACAGTAGAGTGGTTATATCAACCCTGCTGCCCAGGACAGACTTCCATCCTGACACCATCCACAGGATCAACAGCAGCGTCTCCAGAGACTGCGTCCTGAGGCCCAACGTCCAGCTGGCCCACCACCCCACCCTGGACATCAGCTGCCTTCATGACCACGTCCATCTACTCAAAAACACTGTCCCAATCTTCGCCCGTACACTGAAGGACGTCGCTCTCAACCGAGACCAGTCCACCCCCCACACAAGGAACAGGTCGGCCCGCAGCACCCCCAGACTGCCATCCAGACCATCCAGACCATCCAGACCATCCAGACCACCCACACAGGGACTTCACCATCTTCATACCCCTACACGACGACCCCACCAGGGCAGCTACGGACCCCCTCACACCCGACCAGGGCCCCTCCTGCCCCCCAGGAGCCCCCACCACGGCACCGTTCACCAGGAGCCCCGCCCCGGCACCGTCACCAGGAGCCCCGCCCCGGCACCGTCACCAGGAGCCACGCCCCGGCACCGTCACCAGGAGCCCCACCCTGGCCCACTGAGCTACGCTCAGGTGGTGAGGAGAGCAGCAGACCCCCCACATCCAGCACATGCTCAGCCTGCTCTGCTCCCACCTGATAGGTCAAACACAGTAGACAACCCTAGAGTGTTTACTTCTGTTTTATTTTATTGTTATTATTTTATCATTTATTTATTTATTTTTTAATTATTTATTATATTATCTATCATTGTACATATTTACTTATTTATTTATTCATCCATGTTAAAGGGTTCTAATATTATTAGGTCCCAAACTCCTGATACCTAACATTGTTCCAATCTCTTCATTGCCAACAGTGATTGGAAGTTTGTCTCATTTTAACCACAGAACGCTACAGTTTGTTGAGTTTTAAACCTAATGACATCTAAATCTTTTGTAATCTCATGTTGGAACATCCAGGGTCTGAGGTCTTCTGCTTTTGGCCTTAAGAGCAAGACCCCAGACTTTAAGAAAGAGTTGAAGAATTCAGATATCATTGTTTTGCAGGAGACTTGGAATAGAGGAGACATGCCCGCTGGTTGTCCTTTAGGATATACAGAAATCATTTTCCCATCAACCAAACCGAGAAGTGGAAGCCAAGGCAGAGATTCAGGAGGGATGTTGATCTGGTACAAGACGAACCTCACTCACTCAATCCAATTACTCAAAAAAGGAGATTTCTCAATTTGGATCAAAATAAAGAAAGAGGTGGTCTCCACAGACAGAGACATATTGATGTGTACAGCCTATATCCCCCCATCAGAGTCCCCTTACTATAACGGAAACAGCTTCTCCATCCTTGAAGATGAGATCAGCTTCTACCAGACACAAGGAAACGTGCTGATCTGTGGTGACCTTAACGCCACAACAGGCACAGAACCAGATCTGATCAATGCACAGGGAGACAGACATATACCTGGCCAGATCAACATCCCCTCTCCTTCACACCGAAACAGGAACAACTTTGACAAAACCGTCAACAGAAACGGGCAGCAACTGCTGCAGTTGTGTCGCACGCTGGGTCTGTACATCGTCAGCGGTCGGCTTCGAGGGGACTCCTTTGGTCTCTACACTCA
Source organism: Sparus aurata (assembly GCF_900880675.1). NCBI lineage: Eukaryota > Metazoa > Chordata > Actinopteri > Spariformes > Sparidae > Sparus > Sparus aurata. The sequence goes on from NW_022045106.1 coordinate 232,211, forward strand.
CAGCTCTCCTCTTGGCAACAGCACTGTGGACTACAGTATTACAGACCTGGAGCCCTTCAGTGTAAGAGCATTCACTGTCAGCCCCCTCACACCCTTATCTGATCACAGCAAAATCACCCTATACATTAGGAAGACACCAACTGACCCCCATGTAGCAGAGCCCAGTAAACTCAACCCCTCCAAACAACCTTATAGATGGACAAGTAATAGTAAGGATGACTACCAGAGAGCCATCGGTCATCCAACAGTCCAATCCCAGTTAGACCATTTTATCACCACCTCATATCCCCACAGCACCGACGGCCTGAACCAGGCTGTGCGGGTTATTAACTCCATATTTGACAGCACAGCATCTCTATCCAATCTGAAAAAATCTGAGTATCAAAGTTCAAACTCAGCTAATGAAAAGTGGTTTGACTCTGACTGCAGGTGTCTGAGAAAAACACTCCGAAAATTATCCAATGAGAAACACCGACAACCTGACAATCATGAGCTCCGCCTCCAGTACTGGGAAACACTGAAATCATATAGAAAAACACTGAGAGCTAAAAAGGAGCAGCATGAACAGCGTCAACTTGAAGAAATCGAGGAGTCCATTGACTCAAACAATTTTTGTAAAAAGTGGCATTCATTCAACAAATCCAACAAGGAAGAATTGGCTATTCAAAACTGGGAAATATGGAAGAAACATTTTGAAAATCTATACAGTGCAATCACACTGGATTCAGACCAAAATAATCTGCTCAACAAACTAGAAATCCTTGAATCAATCATTAAAGACAACCAAAATCCTTTAGATTATGAGATCAGTGAAGGGGAGCTGCTGGCTAAGATCCAGGCCCTGCAGCGAGGAAAGCAAGTGGCCCTGATGGCATCTTAAATGAAATGCTTCAGTTTAGCAGCCAGAAAATCAAAACTGCCATGTTGAAATTATTCAGTCTGGTACTAAACATTGGAAATGTTCCTGACACCTGGAGCCAAGGGCTTATCACTCCAATCTTCAAAAGTGGAGACAAATATGATCCAAACAGTTACAGAGGCAGATGTGTCAGCAGCAACCTGGGGAAGTTATTCTGCAGCATCTTAAACAGCCGACTACAAAACTTCCTCAGTGAGCACAAAGTCCTGAACAAGAGTCAGATTGGTTTTACACCACAACACAGAACCTCTGAGCACATCTACACCCTCCACACCCTCATCCAGAAACACGTCCACCAGAACAACAACACCATCTGCTCTTGTTTTGTAGATTTCAAGAAAGCGTTCGACTCAATTTGGCATCATGGTCTGTTTCTGAAATTACTAGAAAAAGGTATTGGAGGAAAAATCTACGATATTATTAAGACAATGTATATAAATAATAAATGTGCTGTCAAAATTGGAACTAGGGAAACAGACTTCTTCCCCCAAAGTAGAGGAGTGAAGCAGGGCTGCAGTCTGAGCCCCACCCTGTTTAACATTTACATCGACCAACTGGCCAAATCCCTGGAAGAGTCAGAGATCCCTGGTCTCACCCTTTCTGACACAGAAGTCAAATGTTTACTGTTTGCAGATGACCTAATACTGCTCGCTCCATCAAAGGAGGCTCTACAAAAGCAACTAGATCACCTGCAAAAGTTCTGTCAGACCCGGGCCCTGACCGTTAACCTGGAGAAGACAAAAGTCATGGTCTTCCAGAAACGACGCAAGAGTCAGAAACATCCCCACAGGTTCCACCTGGACTCTACAGACATAGAACACACACACAGCTACACATATCTAGGACTAAATATCACATCGACGGGAAATTTCAATCTGGCCATTAAGGATCTCAGAGAAAAAGGCAGAAGAGCTTTCTGGACTATAAAAAAGTCTTCAAACATAGACAACCCTGTCAAAATCTGGATCAAAATATTTCAATGGATAATTGAACCAGTTGTATTGTATGGCAGTGAAGTGTGGGGCCCTCTCATGAACCAAGACTTCCAAAAATGGGACAAACACCCAATGGAAAGCTTGCACACTGAGATCTGCAAAAGCATCCTCAGAGTCCACAGGAACACCCCCAATAATGGACGCAGAGCTGAACTGGGCCTGTTCCCCTTTTAATTCGGATCCAAAACAGAGCAATAAAGTTCTACCAACACCTCAGAGCCAGCGAGCCCAGCTCCTACCACTACAAAGCCCTACGATGCCAAGAGGAGAGCAAAGAAGGGAGTCCCCTCAGCCAGCTGGTCCACAGGCTGAGCTCCAACAGCACCGGGCACCAAGACCGCCCTCACACCATCCAGCCCCACCAAATTATAGCAAGAAAAAGACAATTACATCAACTATTGGACATCCGCAACCAAAACCCAAAGCAAACTCCAATGCTGTTTGGCCCTAAACAGACAATACTCCATGGCAGATTATCTGAGCTCTGTAACTGACCCGAGACTGAGGAAAACCTGGACTATGTACAGACTCAGCGACCACAGCCGGGCCTTAGAGAGCGGCAGACACAGACAGACCCGGCTGTCCAGAGAGGACCGGCTGTGTCGGTTCTGTCCACACAGACAGACCCGGCTGTCCAGAGAGGACCGGCTGTGTCGGTTCTGTCCACACAGACAGACCCGGCTGTCCAGAGAGGACCGGCTGTGTCGGTTCTGTGCACACAGACGGACCCGGCTGTCCAGAGAGGACCGGCTGTGTCGGTTCTGTGCACACAGACGGACCCGGCTGTCCAGAGAGGACCGGCTGGTGTCGGTTCTGTGCACACAGACGGACCCGGCTGTCCAGAGAGGACCGGCTTGTGTCGGTTTCTGTCCACACAGACGGACCCGGCTGTCCAGAGAGGACCGGCTGTGTCGGTTCTGTCACACAGACGGACCCGGCTGTCCAGAGAGGACCGGCTGTGTCGGTTCTGTGCACACAGACGGACCCGGCTGTCCAGAGAGGACCGGCTGTGTCGGTTCTGTCCACACAGACGGACCCGGCTGTCCAGAGAGGACCGGCTGTGTCGGTTCTGTCCACACAGACGGACCCGGCTGTCCAGAGAGGACCGGCTGTGTCGGTTCTGTCCACACAGACAGGTGGAGACAGAGCAGCACTTCCTGCTGCACTGTGACACATAGACAGACATCAGAACCCAGATATACATTAAAATCACAGGTACAACCCCAGACTTCCCCAAACTATCAGACCAAGAAAAACTACAACATTTACTGGGAGAAAAAAACTGGCACTGCTGTAGATGCAGCGAGATCTGTGAATGCTGCCACAGGAGAAGAGACGAGCTGCACAACAACACCTGACATGATTTCCTCCACATGAACCAGCTGATCCTGACTGGGTTCTTACCTGCACACTGATATTCTGTTTACTATTGTTGTCATTATTGCTATTTTTGTTATTATTGTTATTATCATCATAACATAACATTTTTTTCTGTAATCCTGTACGCTTTGGCAATATTGTGAACCACAGTCATGCCAATAAAGCTTGTTGAAATTGAAAATTGAAATTGTGAGAGAGAGAGAGAGAGATCATCAGAGACACGTCATCACGTCCTTACAGGGCGACAGCCAGCAGGCAGACAGACGGGTTTGGGTTCCAGGCGACGCTCTTCACGGCTCCGCCCACCTGAACAGTCTTCACACAGCGAGATGAACACACCTCCCAGAACCTCACAGAACCATCATCACTTCCTGTACACATAGCACACAGTAGAAGTACTCCAGGTGAGGGATACTGATCATGTTGTTCTGTGAGGAACTCGTTTCATTTACACACACACACACACACACACACACAAACACACACAGTGTGTGTTACCTGAGGCGAGCCACTGTCCTGATGGAGACACACTGATGGAACGAACCAGAGCACTGTGACCTCGATACACCTGAACACACACAAGCAGTTACACCATGTTAGTGAGGACTCACCTGTGTGTGTGTGTGTGTGTGTGTGTGTGTGTGTGTGTGTGTGTGTACCAGAGACTGTGTTGTTGGAAACGGCTGCAGGTCTTTGGGTTTGGGAAGTTTGGGTATCAGATCTTCAGGATTCACGTTCACCTGCAGACAGGTAGAGAGGCAGACAGGTTACTGATCATATGTAGCTCACACACACACACACACACACACACACACACACAGTGCTTGTCCTGAGGTGTGTCTCAGGTGTGTGGTTACCCTCATCTTCCTCTGACGGGGACACAGGTAAAGGTCGAGGCAGCGCTCAAACCTCTCGTGGATGAAACGAGAGAACGCAGGAACCTGACGGAGGCTCGAGAACTTCTGGGGAACAAACGGGAACTTCCTGTCTGACGGATCCTGCTGCTCCCACAGAGCACGCTGCAGAAGGGGAGACAGGTAGACAGTGCAGACAGAAAGGTGTTCTCAGTGAGACAGGTAGACAGACAGATAGACAGACAGACAGGTCTCAGGTGTGATGTACCTCCTCGTCAGTGAACAGGTACTCAGGTGGGGGGTTGTAGGACTCATGGTGACCAGGTAGAGGGATCTTGGGAGCGGGCAGGTGCATCCTGTGCTTGGCGAGGATGGACGCGTCCTCGGAGGCCCACAGGTCGTAGTAGCGCCCCCTGCTGTCGTCATCCTGCCGCCGCGGTTTGATCCAGCCCATCTTGATGGCGTGGACCAGTTTAGACACCTTCTCCTTCTCCACCAGCGACGGGATGAAGCTACGTTTGTGTTCCGGTCTGTTGGTGACCGGGTGGATCATCAGGTCGCTGCTGAAGAACTCTACCTGAGGCTGGGAGCAAAAGCTTCACCTTAGAACAGAAAACATGTCGCCAGACGGGGGCGGAGCTTCCCTGGCATCACCTCAGCATACCTGGTGCTCGTTGAAGTTGACGTCTCCAAACTGTCCTCGCTGCAGACGCTTCACCAGCTCCACCTGCTCGTCCGACAGCACAATGTCACTTCCTGTCTGCTTGTCGTGGACTGTTCTCCTGCGGACGGACACAGTGCTGTTAGAACTGCACGTTAGCAGCTTTAGCATCCCTACTTTAAACAAATGGGGGGACTAGCATTATGCTAGCTGGCTGACCAGTAGTCTGGGTTCTCCATTTTGTCCAGGAAGTCATCGAGCTCGTCCTTGTTCCTGATTGGCTTGTAGATCTTCTTCCCGTCCAGGTCGTAGCCAATGTGAGGGAAGTCTTTGTACCACTCCATGGGAATGTTCCCCACCGTGTTCCTGATGTCCTGCAGCAGAACCACAGCGCAGTACAGACTATCAGAGAATAGCATACGTTAGCATAGAAAACCTGACAATCCCCACAGAACCGGACAGAACCCAACAGAACATGAAGTGACCAAACAGACTGATGGTGGATGAATAACGTGACAGAACCTTTTGGAGACCATGAGATAATGTTTTACTGAGTAACAAAGAACGTTAGTGAACCAACAGAACATTGTGGAGAACCATGAAGAACACCTGCAAACTGCCAGAAGGTTGTGGAACCCACAGACAACAGAACGTGGAACATAAGAGAACTCGTGAAGAAGAAGGAACACAGAAGAACTGATCTAACCTCCTCGTCTGAAGAGTCACGCTCGTACTCGTCTTCTTTCTTTTCTCCTCCTCCCTCCTCCTCCTCCTCCTCCTCCTCCTCCTCCTCCTCCTCCTCTCTCTGCATGTGGAGCAGAACACAGGTGATGTTCACAATCAGCCAATCAGCTGTCAGACTGACACACACACACACACGAAACTCTACCTGTTTAGTCTGCTTCGGCTCAACTTTCAAACCCTCCTCCTCCTCCTCCTCCTCCTCATCAGATCCGCTCTCATCTCCTTCCTCCTCGTCATCGTCGCCGTCTTCGCTGTCACTCCCAGAATCCTCCAGTCCTGAGTAGACACTGTCCTCGCTGTCTGACAGATCTTCGTCCTGCTCCCCCTCAGATGGTTTCTTGTTGAAGTTAAAGATCTGAAGAGCACCGACACATTACACCAAACAACATACATTCTGTCAACAACAATTAATACACACAATTGAATGTAATGTTCAGAACATCATGAACAGGTGTGTTACTGACACACCAGACTACATTATGACTGGAGTTTGGTGTTAGCTCTACTCAGGGGAGGATGTCCTGAGGTAGCAGCAGGGCTAACATGCTAACAGCCGAAGCTACACTGTAAACAACATTGTTATGAGCTAGCTAGTTGTCTAATGCTACAGCTCTACTGTTATTAGCCATCAACGCTAGCTTCCAACACAACACTAGCTAACTGGAGTAAACCGGACTCTGCGGCACCAGATTCCCGTCAGAATAAGAGCGTTTTGGGTTCGTGCGAGTGTCTCAGCACACTGAACACACGCCGGACATTTATAGAGTCTGTTGTGTTGACAGCGAACAACATTATCATCGATCTCCAGCATAGATTAGCATGTTTACTTCCAGGGCAGTCTGCTGAGAGATAACCCATTCAGAACTCCACTGGGAATCTGACCATTTTAAGCTGCTCTGCCTGTCTTTAAGCTTTAACTCGTCCGATGCGGAGCAGCTGGACTCGGTGAGTTCTGTTGAGTTCTGCTCTTCAGTTCGGCTCATTTATCTCAACATCACCGCCGTCACTCGCTCAACATTCAGGGTTTTACCTCCAGCAGCGTGTTTTGGTGTAGCCTTGTCCTGTTAGCATGCTAACAGCTAGCTGCCACTTTCTCCCCAGTTACCCCTCCGGCCTGTCTGTGTGTGTGTGTGTGTGTGTGTGCGCGTGTGTGTCACCTCGTCCTGCTCCTCGTCCTGCTCCTCTTTACTCCTCTTCTTCACAGTTTTCTGTTGGACTTTCTTCATGTCTTCGCTCCTCCGCATGTTTCCGCTGCTGCTCTCCTCCATCGTACAGCACGTGGGACTCTGCGGGGTGAAAGGTCACGCGTCACAGCCGGGAGGGAGGAGTTTACTGCTGGCGCCATCTTGTGTTGGCATCGTCATAATCCTCTTCTTCATCATCATCATCATCATCGTCATCGTCACAGCTGTGTGTCAGTTAAATGAAAGAGATCAAAACAAACGAACATCAGCTGTTGTTATAAACACATTATTAATGTTAACACGTGGTGACGTCATCAGTTTTCTGTGAAGGTCTAAGACGTAAAATAAACTGTGGAGCAAAATCTTCTGACCTCTTTCCATCCCAAACATTAAGATAATGATTGATGACGTCACTCAGACTTTATTCCCCAACTGGGTCAGAAAAGGTTCTGAACAAGATGAACATCACAGTAAATGTGCTCGTACTGACAACTGCAGTTCTGGTTCTGGTTCAGTTCTGTAAGCTGCTCTACAATGTGTAAGTCAGGAGGCTGGGAGAAGTGTTCTGAAGATGACGAGGCGACCCGTTCAGTGGAAAGATCAACAGGCAGCAAGACAGTTTCCACATCTCGTTATTTTCTGGTCAACTTACGAAGCAATACCAAACGTAACGGCTGCAGGGAAGCGCTCCATCCAGCAGTGTTCATCAGAGAACATGATGCTGAGAGGAACTCAACAGAGAACATGATGCTGAGAGGAACTCAACAGAGAACATGATGCTGAGAGGAACTCAACAGAGAACATGATGCTGAGAGGAACTCAACAGAGAACATGATGCTGAGAGGAACTCAACAGAGAACATGATGCTGAGAGGAACAGAGAACATGATGCTGAGAGGAACTCAACAGAGAACATGATGCTGAGAGGAACAGAGAACATGATGCTGAGAGGAACTCAACAGAGAACATGATGCTGAGAAACTCAACAGAGAACATGATGCTGAGAGGAACAGAGAACATGATGCTGAGAGGAACTCAACAGAGAACATGATGCTGAGAGGAACTCAACAGAGAACAGGATGCTGAGAGGAACTCAACAGAGAACATGATGCTGAGAGGAACTCAACAGAGAACATGATGCTGAGAGGAACTCAACAGAGAACAGGATGCTGAGAGGAACTCAACAGAGAACATGATGCTGAGAGGAACTCAACAGAGAACATGATGCTGAGAGGAACTCAACAGAGAACATGATGCTGAGAGGAACTCAACAGAGAACATGATGCTGAGAGGAACAGAGAACATGATGCTGAGAGGAACAGAGAACATGATGCTGAGAGGAACAGAGAACATGATGCTGAGAGGAACTCAACAGAGAACATGATGCTGAGAGGAACTCAACAGAGAACATGATGCTGAGAGGAACAGAGAACAGGATGCTGAGAGGAACAGAGAACATGATGCTGAGAGGAACTCAACAGAGAACATGATGCTGAGAGGAACTCAACAGAGAACATGATGCTGAGAGGAACAGAGAACAGGATGCTGAGAGGAACAGAGAACATGATGCTGAGAGGAACTCAACAGAGAACAGGATGCTGAGAGGAACTCATCAGAGAACATGATGCTGAGAGGAACTCAACAGAGAACATGATGCTGAGAGGAACTCAACAGAGAACATGATGCTGAGAGGAACAGAGAACATGATGCTGAGAGGAACTCAACAGAGAACATGATGCTGAGAGGAACAGAGAACATGATGCTGAGAGGAACTCAACAGAGAACATGATGCTGAGAGGAACTCAACAGAGAACATGATGCTGAGAGGACTCAACAGAGAACATGATGCTGAGAGGAACTCAACAGAGAACATGATGCTGAGAGGAACAGAGAACATGATGCTGAGAGGAACTCAACAGAGAACATGATGCTGAGAGGAACTTCAACAGAGAACAGGATGCTGAGAGGAACTCAACAGAGAACATGATGCTGAGAGGAACTCAACAGAGAACATGATGCTGAGAGGAACTCAACGAGAACATGATGCTGAGAGGAACTCAACAGAGAACATGATGCTGAGAGGAACAGAGAACATGATGCTGAGAGGAACTCAACAGAGAACATGATGCTGAGAGGAACTCAACAGAGAACATGATGCTGAGAGGAACTCAACAGAGAACATGATGCTGAGAGGAACTCAACAGAGAACAGGATGCTGAGAGGAACTCAACAGAGAACATGATGCTGAGAGGAACTCACAGAGAACATGATGCTGAGAGGAACTCAACAGAGAACATGATGCTGAGAGGAACTCACAGAGAACATGATGCTGAGAGGAACTCAACAGAGAACATGATGCTGAGAGGAACTCAACAGAGAACATGATGCTGAGAGGAACTCAACAGAGAACATGATGCTGAGAGGAACTCAACAGAGAACATGATGCTGAGAGGAACTCAACAGAGAACATGATGCTGAGAGGAACAGAGAACATGATGCTGAGAGGAACTCAACAGAGAACATGATGCTGAGAGGAACAGAGAACATGATGCTGAGAGGAACTCAACAGAGAACAGGATGCTGAGAGAACTAACAGAGAACATGATGCTGAGAGGAACTCAACAGAGAAACATGATGCTGAGAGGAACTCAACAGAGAACATGATGCTGAGAGGAACTCAACAGAGAACATGATGCTGAGAGGAACTCAACAGAGAACATGATGCTGAGAGGAACTCAACAGAGAACATGATGCTGAGAGGAACAGAGAACATGATGCTGAGAGGAACTCAACAGAGAACATGATGCTGAGAGGAACTCAACAGAGAACATGATGCTGAGAGGAACTCAACAGAGAACATGATGCTGAGAGGAACTCAACAGAGAACATGATGCTGAGAGGAACTCAACAGAGAACAGGATGCTGAAGGAACTCAACAGAGAACATGATGCTGAGAGGAACTCAACAGAGAACATGATGCTGAGAGGAACTCAACAGAGAACATGATGCTGAGAGGAACTCAACAGAGAACATGATGCTGAGAGGAACTCAACAGAGAACATGATGCTGAGAGGAACTCAACAGAGAACATGATGCTGAGAGGAACCAACAGAGAACATGATGCTGAGAGGAACTCAACAGAGAACATGATGCTGAGAGGAAACTCAACAGAGAACATGATGCTGAGAGGAACTCAACAGAGAACATGATGCTGAGAGGACTCAACAGAGAACATGATGCTGAGAGGAACTCAACAGAGAACATGATGCTGAGAGGAACTCAACAGAGAACATGATGCTGAGAGGAACTCAACAGAGAACATGATGCTGAGAGGAACTCAACAGAGAACATGATGCTGAGAGGAACTCAACAGAGAACATGATGCTGAGAGGAACAGAGAACATGATGCTGAGAGGAACTCACAGAGAACATGATGCTGAGAGGAACTCAACAGAGAACATGATGCTGAGAGGACTCAACAGAGAACAGGATGCTGAGAGGAACTCAACAGAGAACATGATGCTGAGAGGAACTCAACAGAGAACATGATGCTGAGAGGAACTCAACAGAGAACATGATGCTGAGAGGAACTCAACAGAGAACATGATGCTGAGAGGAACTCAACAGAGAACATGATGCTGAGAGGAACTCAACAGAGAACATGATGCTGAGAGAAACTCAACAGAGAACATGATGCTGAGAGACAGAGAACATGATGCTGAGAGAAACTCAACAGAGAACATGATGCTGAGAGGAACTCAACAGAGAACATGATGCTGAGAGGAACTCAACAGAGAACATGATGCTGAGAGGAACAGAGAACATGATGCTGAGAGAAACTCAACAGAGAACATGATGCTGAGAGGAACTCATCAGAGAACATGATGCTGAGAGGAACTCAACAGAGAACATGATGCTGAGAGGAACTCAACAGAGAACATGATGCTGAGAGGAACTCAACAGAGAACATGATGCTGAGAGGAACTCAACAGAGAACATGATGCTGAGAGGAACTCAACAGAGAACATGATGCTGGCTCTACAAATGAAGATCAGAGAGAAACTGTGAACATGGACGGATACGCTTGCTTTACCATTAATAACAAAGAGACTACATACAAGTCCAAAAACATGAAAAGTATTTACTTACAGTTCTTTGAAGTAGTTTTTTTAATTACACAGAGTTTATATAAATCCAAATAAAGAGATAGTGTGTTGAAATTGCTCAACATTGCACAAAGAATAGTCTCTAACCCAGTAAATGTACAGGTTACCATATCAGTGACAACAATTTAGAGATTTTGTGCAGCTTAATTATCTTTAAGTGCAAATGAAAGTGCACACATTCAACAGTGAACTATAAATACTAATACAACATGGCCAATTGTATAGATGTGCAAAAGTAAACAGATGAACATTTTGCCTGAAATAACTCTGACCCTTAGATTGTGTGTGTGCGTGTGCGTGTGTGCGCGTGTGCGTGCGCGTGTGTGTGTGTGTGCGCGCGTGCGTGTGTGTGTGTGTGTGTGTGTGTGAGACAGAGAATAAGAATGAGAGTATCACTACATTACATTACTTGTATTATAATGTTGCTCCTCAACGTGATCACTAAGCGTCTCATTGAAATCAGGCGTGTTCCTGACGAGCTCCGTCTCCATGGAGAACACGACCGGTCCGTTCAGACGTTCCGGCCCGTTTCACTGTGCAGGAATGTCTTGATTCTCTTCAGCTTCAGCCGTTGTCATGGGAGTGCTAATGAGAATGTTCAACAGAGCCACAGGCTCAGAAAATGTCTCCTGGAGGTTGTATCTCTGCAGAACCTGGTCCAGAACCTGGTCCAGAACCTGGTCCAGTGCCAGAGCACCACAGCAGGATTCTCATCGAGGAGAGACAGTTCTGTCCTGAGCTTTGTCTTGTTCAGCATTCAGAGCCTCCACAGAGCTGCTCCAACATCTTTTTAGATAGAAAAGGTGGCACATCTGCTCCAAGGTAAGGCTGCAATGTGCCGGCCTGTCTTTCTAAAACGGAGGCGTAATATTCCTCCTTTTCCAAACGCCGCCTCTGAGGTAGGCGTAAACATGTGACGTGAAGCTCGAAGTTGTGCTGTGAACGGTGACAACGAATGTGTCTTCAAAATAAGAGCTTTACATTGTGGGTCGCACAACCGTGCAGGTCATCGACACGTCCGCCCACCTCACGCAGAGGACGGCACACTTCCGCCTCGTTTTAAGATCGCAGGCGAGGCGGAAAATCGGCGGACCACAACAGACCCCCAATTTGCCGCCTTCTGTCTAAAACCGCGGACCGAGCCGCCAAAAGGACGAGCAGATTGGTGACATGATGCTCTGTCTGAAAACGGCTTCTGCTGCAGCAGTGTGGCACTCAGGAGATGTTGCAGATCTCCCTCCACAGCTCCTGCTTCTCCTCCACAGCTCCTGCTTCTCCTCCACAGCTCCTGCTTCTCCTCCACAGCTCCTGCTTCTCCTGCTTCTCCTCCACAGCTCCTGCTTCTCCTCCACAGCTCCTGCTTCTCCTCCACAGCTCCTGCTTCTCCTGCTTCTCCTCCACAGCTCCTGCTTCTCCTCCACAGCTCCTGCTTCTCCTGCTTCTCCTCCACAGCTCCTGCTTCTCCTCCACAGCTCCTGCTTCTCCTCCACAGCTCCTGCTTCTCCTGCTTCTCCTGCTTCTCCTCCACAGCTCCTGCTTCTCCTGCTTCTCCTGCTTCTCCTCCACAGCTCCTGCTTCTCCTGCACAGCTTCCTGCTTCTCCTGCACAGCTTCCTGCTTCTCCTGCTTCCTGCTTCCTCCTCCACAGCTTCCTGCTGTCTTTCTCTTCTCCTGCTTCTCCTGCTTCTCCTCCACAGCTCCTGCTTCTCCTGCTTTCTCCGCGCTTCTCACTGCTTCTTCCTGCACAGCCTCCTGCTTCTTCTCCTGCACAGCTCCTGCTTCTTCCCTGCTTCTCTCCTGCTTCTTCTCCTGCTTCTTCCTGCTTCTCCTGCGTCTCCTCCTCCACAGCTCCTCTTCTCCTGCCTTCTCCGCTTCTCCTGCTTTCTCCTCCACAGCTCCTGCTTCTCCTGCTTCTCCTGCTTCTCCTGCTTCCTCCTCCACAGCTCCTGCTTCTCCTGCTTCTCCTGCTTCTCCTCCACAGCTCCTGCTTCTCCTGCTTCTCCTGCTTCTCCTGCTTCTCCTCTCACAGCTCCTGCGCTTCCTGCTTCCGATTCTCCTGCTTCTCTTCTCCTGCTTCTCCTGCTTCTCCTGCTTCTCCTGCTTCTCCTGCTTCTCCTGCTTCTCCTGCTTCTCCTGCTTCTCCTGCTTCTCCTCTTGGTCTCGTGGTTCCTGTCGCTGCTTCCTGCTGCTGTTGAGTCTCTGAGGGCTGCAGACCAACAGAGTTACATGAACATGTGAGCGCCTGGTAGCATTTAGAAAAGTGAAGGAAATGCTCATTTCACAACACTAATATTTATCTAGCTGTTAGTAATAACAGTATGTAACTTTACTTGATACATAAAGAGTCAGCAGCCACTTCATTCGACACACCTGTGCAGTCAGATTCAGTCCAACACAACAGCTGCTGTAACTGCTGCTTTTACAAACATGTTCAGCTCTGACTCTGTCAGAGAGTGATCATTCTACTTTATCTTTATTACTGATGTTGCAGTGAGTGCTGAACTGCATCATCTTGAATAGTGTCTGTAATATTTTGTATGTTAATGGAGTGGACAAAATATCAGGAACAGCAGTCAATATAATGCACTCAATCCTCCACAATCAGCCACTGTGAGCTCAGTAATAAAGAAGCAGAATTATCACCGGATTGACATCAACAAACACTGAACATGTAGAAATGACATGAATGTAGATTTTATAGCAGAGCTGCTGTGTTGGACTGTATGAAGTTACACATGTGAACCTAATAAAGTGTCCAGTGAGTGTGTTTCTTTCTGACAGGTTCAGTATTGAGAGGGACTGAACAATATTATTGATCTGAGCTTCCTGCTGCACACTGCTGGATGCAGACGGCATCAGTGTTCTTCTGCTGCAGCTGCTGGATGCAGACGGCATCAGTGTTCTTCTGCTGCAGCTGCTGGATGCAGACGGCATCAGTGTTCTTCTGCTGCAGCTGCTGGATGCAGACGGCATCAGTGTTCTTCTGCTGCAGCTGCTGGATGCAGACGGCATCAGTGTTCTTCTGCTGCAGCTGCTGGATGCAGACGGCATCAGTGTTCTTCTGCTGCAGCTGCTGGATGCAGACTGCATCAGTGTTCTTCTGCTGCAGCTGCTGGATGCAGACGGCAATCAGTGTTCTTCTGCTGCAGCTGCTGGATGCAGACGGCATCAGTGTTCTTCTGCTGCACGCTGCTGGATGCAGACGGCATCAGTGTTCTTCTGCTGCAGCTGCTGGATGCAGACGGCATCAGTGTTCTTCTGCTGCAGCTGCTGGATGCAGACGGCATCAGTGTTCTTCTGCTGCACGCTGCTGGATGCAGACGGCATCAGTGTTCTTCTGCTGCAGCTGCTGGATGCAGACGGCATCAGTGTTCTTCTGCTGCACACTGCTGGATGCAGACGGCATCAGTGTTCTTCTGCTGCACACTGCTGGATGCAGACGGCATCAGTGTTCTTCTGCTGCAGCTGCTGGATGCAGACGGCATCAGTGTTCTTCTGCTGCAGCTGCTGGATGCAGACGGCATCAGTGTTCTTCTGCTGCAGCTGCTGGATGCAGACGGCATCAGTGTTCTTCTGCTGCACGCTGCTGGATGCAGACTGCATCAGTGTTCTTCTGCTGCACGCTGCTGGATGCAGACTGCATCAGTGTTCTTCTGCTGCACGCTGCTGGATGCAGACGGCATCAGTGTTCTTCTGCTGCAGCTGCTGGATGCAGACGGCATCAGTGTTCTTCTGCTGCAGCTGCTGGATGCAGACGGCATCAGTGTTCTTCTGCTGCAGCTGCTGGATGCAGACGGCATCAGTGTTCTTCTGCTGCACGCTGCTGGATGCAGACGGCATCAGTGTTCTTCTGCTGCACGCTGCTGGATGCAGACTGCATCAGTGTTCTTCTGCTGCAGCTGCTGGATGCAGACTGCATCAGTGTTCTTCTGCTGCAGCTGCTGGATGCAGACGGCATCAGTGTTCTTCTGCTGCAGCTGCTCGGATGCAGACGGCATCAGTGTTCTTCTGCTGCAGCTGCTGGATGCAGACGGCATCAGTGTTCTTCTGCTGCAGCTGCTGGATGCAGACGGCATCAGTGTTCTTCTGCTGCAGCTGCTGGATGCAGACGGCATCAGTGTTCTTCTGCTGCAGCTGCTGGATGCAGACGGCATCAGTGTTCTTCTGCTGCACACTGCTGGATGCAGACGGCATCAGTGTTCTTCTGCTGCACACTGCTGGATGCAGACGGCATCAGTGTTCTTCTGCTGCAGCTGCTGGATGCAGACGGCATCAGTGTTCTTCTGCTGCAGCTGCTGGATGCAGACGGCATCAGTGTTCTTCTGCTGCAGCTGCTGGATGCAGACGGCATCAGTGTTCTTCTGCTGCAGCTGCTGGATGCAGACGGCATCAGTGTTCTTCTGCTGCAGCTGCTGGATGCAGACGGCATCAGTGTTCTTCTGCTGCAGCTGCTGGATGCAGACGGCATCAGTGTTCTTCTGCTGCAGCTGCTGGATGCAGACTGCATCAGTGTTCTTCTGCTGCAGCTGCTGGATGCAGACGGCATCAGTGTTCTTCTGCTGCAGCTGCTGGTGCAGCACGTCAACGTGACGCCTGATCTGATGGAACACTTCATCCTGCAGCATCCTCCCTCACTGTGGTGCTGTCCAATCAACCCGATGTTCTGATGGATCAGAACACTGATGAGGTCATCAAGGTTCTCGTGCAGTGTTGCCGATCCTGCTGTAGACGTTCCATCTTGTGGATGAAGCTCTTGGCAGCCTTCTTTCAACCATCTGGTCGAGCATGCTGGTGCGTTTTGGTGAACGGGTAAAAAAAGTGGCGATACCGCACAGGTCCGAAAAGAAAACTCTCCCTGCTGGGACGTGAGAAGCGTCCTGCTGCAGGACCAGATTCAGCTGCTGTGCATAGCAATGCACATAATGGGCATTTTTGAAATGCACACACACCTTCTGCTGCACACCAGCTGCTCTCCCCTCATCACACCGGCTCCATCATATGCTGACACAATGAGTTTCTCTCTGTCACCTTTGGAAAAATACCGTTCAGTCTGTCCAGAAGCTCGCTAGCAGTCCACTCAGATGCTGCATCCATAACAGGCAGAAAGTCAAAGACACGCTCCTGCATGGTTTGAGTCGATGTATCTTTACCTCCTCCGTGATATGACCCCTGATGACTGCTAGCATGCTTTCCTGGAGCTCACTCTGCAGTCTTTGAGGTCAAGACTGTGCAGAATGCTCCTCAAACGCCTCATCCAGCGATGCCACCAAGTCAACCAAGCCACCAAAAACGCCTGGCATCTTTGCCTCACGAAGCGAACTCAAACACTCCACAGAACTTGTCACAGTGGATGAGGCGGGCGAGGATGTGTCGGTTCTTGCTCACCTCATCGTAGTGACGACCAACCGCTAGCCTGTAGCTCTCATCCAGCTGCGTTGTGATGTTCACCCGCCCAAACGCAGAAAGCTTCAGACAGCTGTCCATGTGGGTCTTAAAGGACTCGTGTTTCTTCCCCTGTTCAGAAAGATAATGCAGGTGTGTGACTCCTGTAGTCGTCCGTGTGGTGGCGTCTGCCGTGCTGCCGTCAGGGTGAAACAGTGTGCAGGTGGAGCAGAATAACACGTTAGCTGCTTCACAGCCTGCCAGCCAGGTTTCCCGCTCATACCGGTTATCTGATTTCCCCCCTCGGTAGAAGCTTGTTTGATCTGGGAAGTCCTAATTGTTTCATTGCCAATTTATCTTCGTTACTACGACGACTGAAAGGGACTTTCAGTGAAACGATGGAGTTGCTCCGTACACTTTCCATGCTGACCTTGTATGTGACTAGTGCGGTGGCATTGTGTGTGTGATTGATGACACAAACAGGAACAATTCTTTATCTGTCTCTCTTCAGTCACTACACAAAGTTTTGATCAATAAACTCCATGAGGGGAACCAGAAGGGGCGGGGCTTCAGCTCTGTGTAGTTTATGTGCACAGTTGAGACTCGACATCTTTGTTATTGTCATATTTGTGTCTGATGTAAAGAGGCACTATACAGGGGGTCACGTGGGCTCTCGACAGAGGTGGTGGCGTAGAGAGTTGCTCTGTAAGACCTGACACAAAAGACACAACTATCGATAATTATCCCCATTATTTCACACAATATATAGTGGCTCAGTAATGGGGAAACATTTTCTTCTCTTCGAGAGCAAGATACAAATGTCTAGTCGAGAACTCCAGAAGCTTCAGCGCCTCAAAGATTCACCACGGTTTCACGGTCGGTGAGAGCTAGCAAGAAAATGGACGCTTTCGTTAGCAGGCCTTCAGACGACATGCCAGCTACATCAAGTGCAGCTGCTGAGACGCCTCGCTGAGCTTCCTCGCCAGAGAGATAAGAGCAATCCGTATGTCCATACGGAACATCGAGCAGGATACAAAGGAAATTAAGGCTACTGTGGATGAAACTGAGGGGAAGATTAGCATGCTAAACTCCCGCATGGATGAGGCGGAAGAGCGGGTTGCCACACTGGAAAGTGCTGTCGACGGGTCCAAACAGCATGTCGAAGCCTTCCGGGAGAAAATACGACAACTTCAAGAGTGCGTCGAGGATTATTCACCTCAATCATAGTTAGTAGACTAGAAAATATTATCCCTGAACTGATTGAAACGGACCAGACGCGATTTATTAAAAATAGACACACACAAGACAATGTCAGGCAAGCAATGAACTTGATAGATACTGTGAGCAGGAGTAACACAAAGTCCTTAGCAGTTAGCTTTGATGCAGAAAAAGATTTTGGAATTTTTATATTTGGTTCTACAGCGCTTTGGCTTTAATGATACAGTTATAAGATGTCTTAAATCCATATATCATTCACCAGTGGCCCGGATTAAAATAAGTGCTGGTCTTTCAGGCACAATTTCTTTGGAGCGAGGATGCCGGCAGGGCTGCCCACTGAGCCCCGTCCTGTTTGCTCTATTTATAGAGCCACAGAAAAACAGGGAAGACCCGGAAATGATGGGAATTTAATTTAAGGGAAGAGAATATAAGACGTGTTTATATGCGGACGATATTCTGGTGGCTCTGTCTGACCCCGATTCCAGTCTCCCTAAGCTAATGTCCCGCCTTGACCAATATGGTTTCTATTCAGGATACAAACTGAACACAGAGAAAACTCAAACTCTCTCTTTTAATTATTTACCTCAGGAAAATATACGTAAAACCTTTAAATTTAAATGGAAAACTAGAACTATGAAATATCCAGGTGTTAATATCCCCAAGACTTTTGAAGACATACATGATGTAAATTATGGTATTATCACAAACAAAATTAAAAACGACTTGGACAGATGGATTCCTCTGACAATTGATCTGGACAGCCAAATAGAAACTATAAAGATGATTATTCTACCTCAACTGTTGTTCCTTTTTCAATCGCTGCCTGTGGAAGTACCAACTAAACAGTTCAATGAATGGAATCGGACTATCAAGGATACGCTATAAAACATTATACCTGCCAAGAGATAAAGGAGGGATGTCACTACTACAAAGCAGCACAACTGCAGTATGTAGTCTACTGGTGTAAAGAGGATTACAATGCAAAATGGAAGGAACTAGAGTTGAACCAGCTTGATATCCCTCTTCAACCTCTGCTGGGTGACAAAACCCTCAAGACCACATACTCATGTAAACTACGTGGCCTCACCAAAATCCCCCTTAATATCTGGTTCAAAGAGGTTTGTAATTCACACTTGGAGAGGAAAGCACGGGTATTAAGGTGGGTTGAACATGATAGGGATTTCAGACCGGCACAGCTTGATATGTGATTTAAGGAACTGACACGAAAAGGCATTACTTCATATTGTGTAATTTCATCTGATACTGGCCTGGACACTTTTCAACAATTACAGGAAAACCATGATTTAGACAAAAAAGATTTCTACAGATATTTGCAGCTTAGGCATCATTTCAATGGTGACTTGGACCTCATTGACATTCTAATTGATGCGTATAAATGTAAAATCCAAAGGAAAGTGGTCTCTATAATATACTTATGCCTGCAACTTTACAAAAAAAGTTCAACATCATATGTCAAATGTAACTGGGAGAGGGAAGCAAATATAACTTTGACAGAGGACGATTGGCTGAACGTGGGTGAAATAAACTCCTCCACCACCAGTTCAGGACAATGGAGGGAGTTCGCATGGAAGAATATTATTTTTTTTATCACCCCAAGAAGAAAATATCTACAGAGCGGCAGAACAGAATCTGGACGTTGCTGGAGACAATGTACTAATGTGATGGCTGACCACTGTCACATCTTTTGGTGTTTCCAGTCATTCAGCCGTACTGGCTATTTGTAGTTGAAGAAATAAATTCAATTATTGGTTTTGACATTGAGTATAATTTTCAGACTGTATATTTGTGTAATCTACCAGTTGATCTCAATTCCCAGGATAAGTATCTTCTTAAGATATAACTGACAGCCAGCAAGAAATCAATAACAAGGAAATGGCTGAACAGAGAGCCAAGAGGGTGGGAGAGTGGTCAGCCACTGTGAAATGGAGATGTTGACTTTTTCTCTGAGATTGAACCCTAATAAAGCCCAGAAGTATTGGTTGAAATGGCTCTTGTATGGAAATGAGAAAACAGAATAAGCAGTTCCTTTCTTTTTCATTTTGTTTATCCTCAGCGCTGTGACTGATGTTTTGATGGACGTGTCCTGGAGAGACTCCCTTCCCTGGCCGGCTAGCTTTATTACCCGGAGCAATACTATTGTGTGTTTCTTTTCTTTCTGGAACAATATATTTTATTTCCCCCGGTGACCTGAAAGTTCAGGATTGTTTGTTTGATTTATATGTTTTGTTTGTCTTTGTAAAACTTTAAAACTTTGCATTTAAAAATAAAGTTTAAAAAAACCCACTAAACTGCCCCCTTGGCTGGTTAAAACATGATAAACTGCCCTCCTGTTTGGAAAAAACACAACTGCCCTTCAAAAAGTCACACACACGAGGCAGCAGAGGCCGAAGCACCGCAGACGAGCGGAGCTGCCGGAGCAACAGCAAGAGTGAAACCATCATCCATCAGGCTCAGCTGCAGCAGCTCGTCAGAACTCCATCACCGACAAGACTGCCAGATTTATACATGAGCACATTCAGATAGGCATTCAGAACATTGCGTGTCACTTCAAATTTGTTCCAACTGGATGTTTTGAAAGTGACAGATCCGTTCTCTCTGACAGTCACAGACGCACAGAGTTGTTGCCATGGAGACGAAACACCGTCCCCTCAGGTCACATCAGAACCAACTGACGGTTTCAGAATGGGTCTGAGCGACTTGGTGAGTCGTGTCACGGTGAATCTGCTTTACCATGAACGTCAAAGACTCTACGTCAGACACCAACAGTATTTTAAATAATATTATTATATATTTTAAAATATTAAAGATATATGCTCACATATATTAAATATATAGTAAATATAAGTCTGGTCAGCTGTCAGTGGCCGTGTACACTCTGTGGCTCTGCGGCCGACTCCTCCTTCAGATCCAAACCAATCACAGCTTCGGTTCCTATTTCCTGTGGTGGTGCACTTTGACCGGCGGCGTGCTGCGTCATGTGACGCTTCATGTTGGACACCTGTGTGAATCTCTTCCCGCACGCGGAGCAGCTGAATGGTTTCTCTGGTGCCTGTCCCGTGTGCTGCATCATGTGTCTCTTCAGATTTCCTCCCTGAGTGAATCTGAGGCCGCACACGGAGCAGCTGAATGGTTTCTCACCTGAGTGAGTCCTCAAGTGTTTTTTCAGAGCTCCACTCGCTGTGAAGCCTTTCCCACAGATGGCACAGCTGAAGGGTTTCTCTCCAGTGTGAATCCTCATGTGAGCCTTCAGGTTGTGTTTGTGGTTGAATCTGTTCCCACACTGACGACAGCGGAACGGTTTCCCTCCTGGTTCCACCTCTGGGTTCTCCTCTGTCTGACTGTCGTCCAGTTCCGACTGCTCGCTGCCACACTTGTGTCGTCTGAAGCCAGACAGCCAGGTGAACTTCTTGTCGCAGACGCTACAGCTGAACTGTTTCTCTCCAGTGTGGACGGCCATGTGCTGAGTCATGTGGACCTTCTGAGTGAAACCCTTCCCACAGAACGGGCAGCTGAACGGACGCTCACCCGTGTGAAGCCTCTCGTGTGTCTTCAGGTTGACCATCCGGCCAAACCTCTTCCCGCACTGAGAGCAGCTGAAGGGTTTCTCTCCGCTGTGACTGGTCATGTGACCCAACAGCGACCTCTTACAGCCGAAGGTTTTCCCACACTCTGGGCAGCTGAAAGGTCTCTCTCCGGTGTGGATCCTCACATGAGTCTGCAGATGTTCCTTTCGACCAAACACCTTCCCACAGTCAGAGCAGCTGAATGACTTCCTGCTGCTGTTACTTCCTGTTTCACCATCAGAGACCCTCAGAGGGTTTAAGCCTGTCTCGGGTCCTCTAGCCTCAGTCCAATCATCATCAGCGTAAAATCCAGAAGAGTCACCCGTCTCAGGTTGAAGATGTCTATCTGGATCAGAGTTTCTGGCTGGTTCTAATCCTCCAAAGTCCTCTCCATCAGCTTCTGTCTCCTTCTGTGAGGACTGAGGTTTCTCTTCATCATCATCTGCACTCCTCACAGGGACAGGAGGGGTATGATTGGTGCACAGCAGTGAGGACTCACCTCCACAGGTGTGTCTCTTGAGCTGGTAGAGCCAGGTGAATCTCCCGTGACAGACACTGCAACTGAACCTGTTCTCCTTGTTGTGGACGGACATGTGTTGGGTCAGGTGTCCTCCATGTTTGAAGCTCTTCCCGCAGACGTAGCAGCTGAATGGTCTCTCTCCGGTGTGGATCCTCAGGTGGATGTTCAGGTTGTCTTTGCGGCTGAATATTTTCCCGCACTCTGAGCAGCTGAAGGACTTCTCTTCGGTCTCCGTTTCTCTGTTGTCCTCAGCTCGACTCTGATTAGACGCCTCACGGATGCACTGATGACTCTTCAGCTGAGTGTACCAGGTGAATCTGTCGTCACAGAACCGACAGCGGAAGCGTTTCTCCCCGGTGTGGACGGACATGTGATACGTCAAGTTCACCTTCTGAGTGAAGCTTTTAGAACAGAAGGAGCAGCTGTAGGGTTTCTCTCCAGTGTGAGTCCTCATGTGGATCTTCAGGTGAGGACTGCGGCCAAAGATCTTCCCACACTCTGAGCAGCTGTACGTCTTCTTACCTGTTCTACTCCTTACACCACTGACAGGAACCTCAATGATATTCAGGGAGTTCGGAACCAACTGAGGTTCTCTGTTCTCCATCCAATCATCGTCACTGACTTCCGTCTTCAGTTCTGAACATTCTGAAGTCTTGTTTTCAGTGTCAGGTTCTAATTGTTGATTTAAATTCCAGATTGGCCTTGACTGACTCCAGAGTTCCTCCTGTTCCTCTTTAATGTGTAGAGTTTCTGTGTCCTCGTGGTCCAGACTGGGGTTCCACTCTTCGTGGAGAACCATTTCTTTATTCACCAACAGCTGCTGGATGTCTGCAGGAGGCAAAGAGAAGAAAAGATTTTATATTTCAGTCAGATTGTCAACCCGGTGGAGAACCATTCGCATATAAGATGTTCCCTCGTTTAGCGTTGGGGGATAGCAAAGTCCAGTCAAGTCTGCAACAGGTGATCAAGAACCCTTAAAATAATTAAAAAGCCACTAGAACTTCCTCAAAAAAACACTACACGTAACTGAGGGACAGGAGAACCTTCTAAGGGAACACTAGAACTTCCTTAAGAAACACTTTACCTAGTAAGGAAGCTAAAACCTCTTAAAGGAAAACCAGAACTTCTTAAAGGAAGACTAGAACCTAGGGCTGGGCGATTAATCGAATTTTGATCGCGATTTCGATTTTGGCTTCTCACGATCATGAAAACACTGTAATCGAAGAAAAACGATTAACGTGCCGCCGCGCGTCGTGTATGCAAATTACTGCGCTGTAAAAGCACAGTGAACGCACCTGTGTCGCCTGCAGCTGCAGCAGTGAGTGTGTTAATGTGGATCAATTGTGGAACGAGAGATTGACAACATGGCAGAAAAGCAGCCTGAGCCTTTAGTTAAAAAGAAAGGTAGGACAACTTCGGTCTTTGGAGACATTTTGGCTTCAAATCGTCGGACGTGGAGCAGAAGGAGATGGTTTGCAAAGTCTGTCACACCGTCGTGTCTGCACCCCAGGGCAACACCACACATTTATTTAACCATAAAGTGGTCTATGACAAAGTACTGAAGGAGCAAAAGGGCCAAAAAAGTGCAAGAGCGCCAACTTCAGCCACAGCCACCGCAACACAGTCCTCCACTGACGACACTCTTTACAATGCCGCTCCATCTCCCACCGGCTCCCGGCGACAGCGAGAGATAACGGAGGCTGTGACATTCATGCTAGCTGAGGACATGTGCCCTATCAGTACAGTTAGCAACCCAGGCTTCAACACACTGGTCAACACTTTGGACAAGCGGCACGTGTTGCCATCACGCAAACATACAAATATTATTATCATTTACTTTTTACTTGTTACTAATCTATCTGGTTGTTTTTCTAAAAGTTATTTTTAAAGTTGAGTTTTGGTGGCTCAATAAATCCTTTTTTGAAATCAGTGAATAATCGTGTTTATTAATCGTGATTTCAATATCAATCAAAATAAAAGTGATTATTATTTTTAGCATAATCGCCCAGCCCTACTAGAACCCCCTGTGGGAACACTAGAACCTCCTTGAGAACTTCCTATAGAAGCTCTACAACCTTCTAAAGGAACACTGGAACCACTAAACAAAAGACTAGAACCTCTTGAAGATATGCTGTACCTACTAAAGAACACTAGAACATCCTTAAGGACCACTCGAACCACTGGAACACCAGAACCTATTAAAGAAACTCTTTACCTAATTAATGAAGACCAGGACCTTCTAAGGGAACACTCGGACCTCTTAAAAGAACTATACCTAACTGAGGGAGAGGAGAACCTCCTATAGGAACACCAGACCCTCCTAAAGAAACATTATACCACTGAAGAAGCAGTAGTACCTCTCAAAAGACCCCTGGAGCACTGTTTAAACCTCCTTAATGACCACACACACAACCTAAAGAACCTCTAGAATCTATTAAAGCAAGACTATGTAGATCGACTGAAAGAACCTATAGAACCTCTGCAAGGACCGTCATAACCACCTGAGATCCACTGGGACAACGCCACAACCGTCCCCACAGTGAATGTGACATTTCCAAAGTACCGGAGGTAGTGGAGAAATTCTGTGTTGTTAATTGTGAAAATTAATATTCGACTGTGAAAAAAACCACATCAGCGGCTGCTTTGCGAGGGGGCGCACTGCGTGGACGGGTCAGGGACGGGTCACAGGAGTCGCACAGCGCCATTACTGCTGATCCTGCATTAATGCAGGACATGAGGCCAGTCAGTATCGTATCGGGCTTCAGAGGGTTTTGTTGAGAACTGGAACCAAGGTACCGTATCCCGAAAATACAGATACAAGTAGTTATGTCTCGTTGTATTAGTTTGTCCTCCTGTTATTGACATAATGCGCAAATATAGATATTCGAATGGTTCGAACCTATGTGTTTTTATTTAGAGCGAATATTCAAACGTCATTTTGGAGCAATTTTGACAGCCCTAAAAAAACATACACATGGATGACAAAGTTCTCTGAAGTTTAACTTTTAGTGTGAAACAAATTCCTGACTACTCAGTCATCCTCAAACACCGGGTTCTCATCACTCTATTCTCCCCTGTTCTTCACAGAACACGTGAAATAAACATGCCATGCTGTTCCCACCTGAACCTTTGTCATCTTCACTCCTCACAGGGACAGGACTGATATCAGCATCCTCCTGATCGGCCCACAGTTCCTCCTGTTCCTTTTTAATGTGTGGAAGTTCTAGGTTCTCCTGGTCCAGACTGGGGTTCCACTGTACATGGAGAACCTTATCTTTACTCTCCAACAGCTGATGGATGTCTGCAGAGAGCAGAAGACACAAACAAATATCATAATTATATAATAATTAGCATAATTATTATATTATTATTAATATGTGTTATTCTTATGTTATTGTTATCATTATTATTGTTATTGTTATATTATTGTTGATATGCTTTATTATTATGTTATTGTTATATTACTATTACTATTGTTGTTATTGTTATTATTTTCTATTATTGTTATCATATTATTATTGTTGTTGTTGTTATTATTATTATTTTCTATTATTGTTATCATATTATTATTGTTGTTGTTGTTATTATTATATTGCTTAATTTCTGTGAAGTTTTATATCGACTAAAAGTCCAAAACTGAAGATATTTTATTTTTAATCGATCAAATCAAACGTGATTAAAGACGAGCAGCACGTATTGATTACTGGTTATCATTGATCACAGAGATGCTTTATTGATTGATTATCAGCTCATTCATTTTCCATCACTACGGACTCGTTGCCATGGTAACGCATTTAGGTCAAAGGTGAGCTGACAGGGAAATGTGCTAAGCTAACGTTAGCATCGTGACTTCTCAGAGAGTGAAGCTATGACTGAGGCACTGCTAACGTTAGCTTAGCATGATTAGCTGTGAGTAAGTGTGCAGCAGCAGAAACAAACCTGTAGTTCTCAGCTCCGGTCCCTCCATCAGCTGACGGTGCGGCTCCATCTGTCTGTTTACACTCAGCCTGACGGTGTCCTGATGTAGCTTCAGCTCACAGCTAGCTGCTTACCTACACGCCGTCACTTCCGGGGGCAGCTTTCAGAATAAAAGTCAGATGTGATCACACTAGAGTTTCTGATATCAACATCAATATTTGGAGTCGATGTGACTGAAGCTTCTGTTATAAATAAATAAAACACAACGTGTGCTCATATTGTGAAAAGACAAAGTGCAGGAAGAGCTCGGGTCTCGGTCTGGTTAGAGGTTCTAGGTTCTGTTAAGATGCAGAACCTTTTTATTGCTGTTGTTCTGATGAGTTTGTATGGAATAAGTTTTGAGGGTCGATGATCAGTCGTGTTTCTGTTTCCTGCAGAAGTCCAGCAGATGTCAGAAGTTCCCCCTCAGCAACAGGAGTGCAACTCCAGTCTGGACCGGGAAGAACCAGAACCCCCACACATTAAAGAGGAACAGGAGGAACTCTGGACCAATCAGGAGGAGGCTGATGTCACCAGGTTCACCTTCACTGCTGTCCCTGTGAAGAGTGAAGATGATGATGAGGAGAAACCTCTGTCCTCACAGATGGAGACAGAAGCTGATGGAGAGGACTGTGCAGGACCAGAACCAGCCAGGAACTCTGATCCAGATAGACATTCTGAGACCGAGGACTGTAACGGTGAGTGGACGGAGAGCAGTAGGGTGGAGCAGAACCTCGACTGGACTCTGGCGGTCCTCTGGGACTTCACTGGACTTATTGTTCTGTTCCGACACATTACATCTAAAAAGGACTAAATTGACCTTGAGTGAGTCTTCAGAATCTGAACGGACCAAAGTGTCTTTATTATTGATGAGTCAGCAGAACCTGTTTGATCATGTGATGATTTTACAATCAGCTGATTGATTTTATTGAATTGCATCAAAATAAAAATCTAAACGTGTCAAAACAATGAGAAACTTAGTGTGTAAAACCTCAGATGAAGTTCATTTATTGAAAACACTTTTAATTTGAAAGAATGACCACAACATCCTGTTTACTGACTTGTTCACGTGCTGCCCTCTGGTGGTTCTGCTACACCGGCACATGACGTCACTTTACTGCTGCTGTAAAAAGTTAATCAGCTGATATTTAAGATCAGTTGAAAGCAGGCGACAGTATTGATCAGATGTTCTGCTCAGACTGGACTCAACATGAAATGTTACATCACACACAGAATCAGAACAGATGAACTTCATCAACCTGAAGCTCTTCAACAAACAAACGTTCCAGAACGACAGGATTTAAACTTTTATCAACGTTTCTTCTCTGTCCACACACACTCACACACACACACACACACACACACACTCACACACACACACACACTCACACACACACACACACACACACTCACACACACACACACTTTGATCCGTAAGATGGAGTCGTCATCATGAAAATAAACAAGAGTCTCGTTCATAAAGAACTTTATTCACACAGTCGTCATGTGAGCTGTGATTAAAATACAGGAGGAAGTAACAGAGTACAAATACTCAGTTACTCTCCTTCAGTACATGTTTCCTGTGTGTGTACTCTGAGTATCTGTGTGACTTCTCCTCTCTACATGTGAACTTTCTCCTCCTCACAGCTTCAGAACAGCCTCGTTACTTTAGTTTGATGCATCTGAGGTGAATTCTGGATTCTTGTTATTTCCCAGCATCAGCAGACTGATGTGGACCAATCAGAGCACAGCACGCCCGGCAGACGCAGCGAGACGAGACAAAGACGTAAAAGCCGTAAGAAGGCGTAAACAGACAGAGAGGGAGACTGGAATGTGGAGAAAAGGCGTGTTAGTGTCTCGTATCTGCAGAGAGTTTCTGATTTTCTCTCTTTGTTGCTGCTCGGGACGCTTTACCAACCCAACATGTGTCTATTTGACGTCCTGGGAATGAGACTCAACAATCAACTGTCTTTGTGGTGCGTTCAGGAACAGCTGGGACAAATCCTACTGATTCTACCTTTAACTTTAATAGTCTTTGAATTCTGTTAATATGACGTGAGCTTCAGTTAGCTTTGACCACAAATGTCCTTCAGAGGGAGACTTTTTACTCTGATACTCTGAGTACATGTCAGAGCCTGTAATCTATTACTTTACTGGAGTACACAAGCTGGATCAGTACTTTTAGCAGAAGAAGTCTCTGAACATCTCCTGGAGGACAGACTGTGGACTGTAAACTGTTCTGATCATAAGGTAACATTGAAGTGTGAACCGTGACGACAGAAGAAGAGGAGACGTCTGCGTCAGCTCGGAGTCTCTTTGTGCTGCTCAGTCGTGGCGGGCCTCAGGCTGATCACCTGTCCCACAGGTACGCTAACCAACAGCACCAACTCGTCGCTGCGGGGGCGGGGCATCAGGACTCTGTTCCTGGTTGAGTTTGCTTCGACACACTGATGTTTGCGGAGCTGCTGGTGTCGGGTGAAGCTCAGGTGACAGAGTGGACAGCTGAGGCGGTTCTGATGGGTCTTCATGTGGTTTCTCAGGTTGGTTCTGCTCGCGAACATCTTGCTGCACTCGGGGCAGCTGAACGGTTTCACTCCCGCATGGCTCCTCAGGTGTCGCAGCAGATACGAGTTCTCGGCAAAGCGTTTGCCACACAGAGAGCAGCTGAAGGGTTTCTCTCCTGTGTGCGTCTTCAGGTGACTCCTCAGGTGAGCTTTCTGATTGAACCTCTGCGCACACAGCGAGCAGCTGAACGGCCTCTCACCTGTGTGAGTCCTCATGTGTCTCTGCAGGTACGACTTCTCAGAGAAGCTCTTCCTGCACACTGAACACTCGTGACCCTTCTCTTCTGACACCGCCTGCACGCCTGCTCCACCTCTCTGACCTTCATCATCATCATCATCATCACTGATGTCAGTCTCAGAAGAGTCTCCAGTCTCAGGTCCATCTGGTGCTGGTCCTGGTCCTGGTGTTGGTCCTCCGCAGTCCCTTCTGCTGTCCTCAGGTGGCCTCTGATCAAACGCTTCATCATCTTCATCTTCACTCTTCACAGTGACGGCAGTGACGGAGAACTCAGAGATGTCGGTCTCCTCCTCTTCCTCCTTGATGTGTGGCTGCTCCTCACCGACGACCACCAGCCGCACACCTGGAGGCAGAGCTGACACACACACGCACGCACACACACGCACACACACACACACGCACACGCATGCACATGCACACACACACACACGCACGCACACACACACACGCACACACACACACACACACACGCACACACACACACGCACGCACGCACACGCACGCACGCACGCGCACGCACACACGCACACACACACGCACGCATGCACATGCACACACACGCACGCACGCGCACGCATGCACACGCACACACACGCACATGCACACACACGCGCACACACACACACACGCACGCACACGCACGCACGCGCACGCACGCGCACGCACGCACACACACACACACGCACGCACACACACGCACACACACACGCATGCACGCACACACACACACACACGCACACACACACGCACACACACACGCACACACACGCACGCACACACACACACACACGCACACACGCATGCACACACACACACGCACACGTTAATATATTTCACATTTACTCAAGTAGAAGTAAAAGTAACCATCAAAGTAAGTACTTGAAAAAGTACTCACTAAAAAAGTTACTTGAGTAACTTCAAAGTAAAGAGAAGAGAAAGTTCTGAGTGTTGAGTCAGCGATCCAGACGGCCACCAGTCAGTCAATCTGCCGTGTGTGTTTTAGGGCTGGGAAGACGCATCGACGTAGTCGACGACATAAATTCGTCGACATGAATAATTTGCGTCAATGCGTCGTCCCAAACAGGAAGTGGTAGTACCTGCGGAGGCTGAGAATAGCCCCTCTCACACAGAGACGCTGCATTAACGCCGCAGCGGCGGTTCATCAATTCTCCGCCGTTGGTCATTCACACAGAGCGAAGCACCGCTGGAATAAAGACGAACCGCCGTGTAATTCACACAGAAAGCTGCGCTGCCGCTCCTACAGAGACGTGACGGTACACGTCATGATGATGACGTCGGGTGTTTCCCAGGTGTCCCCCCTGTCAATCTGAACCCGTGGACCGTTTATAATGTGTAGTGATTGAGAACCCGGCCCCCTAAACATCCTGGAAGGTGAAAGAGTTACATTTGTCACGCTAAATTACATTATTACATAATCGCCATCAGTAAACAGGTCGCTGCGTGACTCTGTCACTTGCAGGGACGGAGGCTGTTTTCTGGGGGAAAGTTCACTGAAGTCTGACCATCGCAGTGATTTCCATCAACACAACCACTTGAGTGAGTTAAAGGTTTTTGCCGGTGACAGACGCTGTTTTTTCGGGCAAAAATGTGACGAAGAGTCGGTAGGACAGGCGGGAGGACAGACGCTGCTCCGCCTACAACTGCTGTATTTTTTTCCTCATATAAGTTACCAACGACAGTTACAGTTACTACGTTACTTTTGTTTGGTCATGTAACGTTAAATTAATCGTTAGATTAGTCGACGAAGCGAAAAAATAATCGCTAGATTAATCGTTTGGGACAGCTCTAGTGTGTTTCAGCAGGACGTGGAAGCTGCCAATCAGAGAATCTGGAATCTGGACTCACAGGTGGCGGGTCAGTGTAAGAGAGGGGCGCTGTGAGTGGCTGATGTGAGGAGGGGGAGGGTCCGAAAGTTGTTCCAAGCACAGAAGGAGAAGGTTTCACTTTCAGCCAACAGGTGAAACGAACTCTTTTGATAAGCCGAGCAGTGTGCCAGAGTCAGATCCAAACTCAGAGGAAGAGTCTGAAGACACACGTGTGGCGAGAACGGGCAGAAATACTGTTTTCATGAAGAACGGCTGCGTGAATGTGACGACTTCAAGTCTCAGAGAGACGAATTCCATCAACTGCACCTTCTGCAGGTGATAGCTGCAACATGCGGGGAGCACGAGATGTGCAGGTAACGCTGCACTACACAGTTAAAACACAACACACTGGTCAAACAGTGATAGTATGTAGTTAGTAGGAATAACATATAACCTGTACACTCCACTGTCAGCTGCAGTTAGAAGGCAGGAGGCCGTTAATCAGAGCTGACCAGGTGAGTTAATATCTGAGGTCAACACCTTTTCATTACCGAGGAAGAACGACCCTTTACCAAATATAAAGGCCGAAACTGAACTCAACATGTAATGTAATATATATATATATATATATATACACACATATACACACACACACACACACACTCACATACATATATATTAGGGCTGGGCGATTAATCGAATTTTGATCGCGATTTCGATTTTGGCTTCTCACGATCATGAAAAACACTGTTATTGAAGAAAAACGATTAACGTGCCGCCGCGCGTCGTGTATGCAAATTACTGCGCTGTAAAAGCACAGTGAACGCACCTGTGTCGCCTGCAGCTGCAGCAGTGAGTGTGTTAATGTGGATCAATTGTGGAACGAGAGATTGACAACATGGCAGAAAAGCAGCCTGAGCCTTTAGTTGAAAAGAAAGGTAGGACAACTTCGGTCTTTGGAGACATTTTGGCTTCAAATCATCGGACGTGGAGCAGAAGGAGATGGTTTGCAAAGTCTGTCACACCGTCGTGTCTGCAGCCCAGGGCAACACGACACATTTATTTAACCATAAAGTGGTCTATGACAAAGTACTGAAGGAGCAAAAGACCCAAAAAAGTGCAAGAGCGCCAACTTCAGCCACAGCCACCGCAACACAGTCCTCCACTGACGACACTCTTTACAATGCCGCTCCATCTCCCACCGGCTCCCGGCGACAGCGAGAGATAACGGAGGCTGTGACATTCATGCTAGCTGAGGACATGTGTCCTATCAGTACAGTTAGCAACCCAGGCTTCAACACACTGGTCAACACTTTGGACAAGCGGCACGTGTTGCCATCACGCAAACATACAAATATTATTATCATTTACTTTTTACTTGTTACTAATCTATCTGGTTGTTTTTCTAAAAGTTATTTTTAAAGTTGAGTTTTGGTGGCTCAATAAATCCTTTTTTTGAAATCAGTGAATAATCGTGTTTATTAATCGTGATTTCAATATCAATCAAAATAATCGTGATTATTATTTTTAGCATAATCTCCCAGCCCTAATATATATATACAATAACCAAACAGCCACAGAACCACAGCCGTGGGAGGAACAGGAAGTCCCCAGACTCAATCAGAACATGGCTCCGTTTAGTGAGCTGCTGAGTCCGGAGGGACGTTCTGACCGTTGTGATGAACTGGTTCTGACAGGTTCTTGTGTCTTCGGGTCTTCTTGTAAATGTTCCAGCCTCGTCACATTTACATGATGGACCGAATACATGTATTACTCCATTACATGTACTCAGGATCATGTAACAGAGTAAATGTAACTCGTTACTCGCGTTACATTGTGGACTGATTAGCATGCTAGCAGTTAGCACAGTGGACAGAATGGAAGCTGGGCGTGACGCAGTTTCTCACCGGAAGTTACTGTAAACAAACATTTGAATCTAGTCTGTTGACTTGTTCTGACGTCACTTTGAAACTCAGATGTTTGTAAATATTAAACTTACATTGTTGTGTGACGTCACACAGTCGGTACAAGACTGTCCGAATTGTTTAATATCAAGTTCAGAGTTTTCTATAACGGAACAACAAACTGAATCCTCTGACTGAAACCAGCTACCTGCAGCTAACTGCTAACGTTAGCTTAGCATGATTAGCTGTGAGTAAGTGTGCAGCAGCAGAAACAAACCTGTAGTTCTCAGCTCCGGTCCCTCCATCAGCTGACGGTGCGGCTCCATCTGTCTGTTTACACTCAGCCTGACGGTGTCCTGTTGTAGCTTCAGCTCACAGCTAACGGCTCGTAGCTAACGGCTCGTAGCTAACGGCTCACAGCTAACGGCTCACAGCTAACGGCTCACAGCTAACTGCTCACAGCTAACGGCTCACAGCTAACTGCTCACAGCTAACTGCTCACAGCTCATAGCTAACGGCTCACAGCTAACTGCTCACAGCTCACAGCTCACAGCTAACGGCTCGTAGCTCACGGCTAGCGGCTCACAGCTAACGGCTCACAGCTAACGGCTCACGGCTAACGGCTCACAGCTCTGCGTCGACGCTGCTGACCTACACGTCAGCTGTGTTCAGGGTCTGCACACTTCGAGTGCGCATTTGTAG
This sequence comes from Sparus aurata, assembly GCF_900880675.1. Classification (NCBI taxonomy): domain Eukaryota; kingdom Metazoa; phylum Chordata; class Actinopteri; order Spariformes; family Sparidae; genus Sparus; species Sparus aurata. The sequence continues at coordinate 265,007 of NW_022045106.1, forward strand.
TGCAATTACGTCACAACGCCGCGCGAAGTGCGTCCCCGTTCAAAGTGTTCTCATGATGAACCCGCAGGTGTTCTCCTGCTTTACCTGTTTTTGGAGCGTGCACCGCTTCTACCCTTCGTGGTCTCACATATCCCAAGATTCATTGCGCGTCCGAAGAGAAGAGATAAATAAATAACCTAAAGTGACGCAGATCTCGTATTTAAATGTAAGTATTGGGTCTATACTCGGTTTTTACTCCTCTGAACATCCAACGGCAGATATGTTAAACTTCAAGGTAAAACACGTTGGTAATGCTCAGCTTGATGCTTTTGGAAGTAAAACCTTAAAACTTCACTTTCAAACGTTAGACGTTCAGAGGTTGACTTGTATCTTATATCTTATTGTGACTGTGGAGATGTTAGAGACTTGTTTTACATAAATGGACCAAGATGAACAGATTCAGATCAGGCTGTGATCCCTGCTTTATTTCAGACTGTAACACTGTAAAGTCTAGTTAAACGCTTGAATAAAGAGCTGCTTTTTGCTGTATTAGAACTCTTTTGTCTGTTGACATAACACAGAAAATCTTTTACATTTTATTGTGTTTTAGGGAGCAAACAGAGAGGAGGATGAGGAGGAGGGAGGAGGAGGAGGAGGGAGGAGGAGGAGGAGGAGGGAGGATGAGGAGGAGGAGGAGGAGGAGGAGGAGGAGGAGGAGGAGGAGGAGGAGGAGGAGGAGGAGGAGGAGGAGGAGGAGGAGGAGGAGGAGGAGGAGGAGGAGGAGGAGGAGGAGGAGGAGGAGGAGGAGGAGGAGGAGGAGGAGGAGGAGGAGGAGGATGAGGAGGAGGAGGAGGAGGAGGAGGAGGAGGAGGAGGAGGAGGAGGAGGAGGAGGAGGAGGAGGGAGGAGGAGGAGGAGGAGGAGGAGGAGGAGGAGGGAGGATGAGGAGGAGGAGGAGGAGGAGGAGGAGGAGGAGGAGGAGGGAGGAGGAGGAGGAGGAGGAGGAGGAGGAGGAGGAGGAGGAGGAGGAGGAGGAGGAGGAGGAGGAGGAGGAGGAGGAGGAGGAGGGAGGAGGAGGAGGAGGGAGGAGGAGGAGGAGGAGGAGGAGGGAGGAGGAGGAGGAGGAGGAGGGAGGAGGGAGGATGAGGAGGAGGAGGGAGGAGGAGGAGGAGGAGGGAGGAGGGAGGAGGGAGGAGGAGGAGGAGGAGGAGGGAGGAGGAGGGAGGAGGAGGAGGAGGAGGAGGAGGAGGAGGAGGAGGGGAGGAGGGAGGAGGGAGGAGGAGGAGGAGGAGGAGGGAGGATGAGGAGGAAGAGGAGGAGGGAGGAGGAGGAGGAGGAGGAAGAGGAGGAGGAGGGAGGAGGAGGAGGAGGAGGGAGGATGAGGAGGAGGGAGGATGAGGAGGAGGAGGATGAGGAGGAGGAGGAGGAGGAGGAGGAGGAGGAGGAGGAGGAGGAGGAGGGAGGATGAGGAGGAGGAGGAGGAGGAGGAGGAGGAGGAGGGAGGATGAGGAGGAGGAGGAGGGAGGAGGAGGAGGAGGAGGAGGGAGGAGGGAGGATGAGGAGGAGGGAGGAGGAGGAGGAGGAGGAGGAGGGAGGAGGAGGGAGGATGAGGAGGAGGGAGGAGGGAGGATGAGGAGGAGGAGGGGAGGAGGAGGAGGAGGAGGGAGGAGGAGGAGGGAGGAGGAGGAGGAGGGAGGAGGAGGGAGGATGAGGAGGAAGAGGAGGAGGGAGGAGGAGGAGGAAGAGGAGGAGGAGGGAGGAGGAGGAGGAGGAGGGAGGATGAGGAGGAGGGAGGATGAGGAGGAGGAGGAGGAGGAGGGAGGATGAGGAGGAGGAGGAGGAGGGAGGATGAAGGAGGAGGGAGGAGGAGGAGGAGGGAGGAGGGAGGATGAGGAGGAGGGAGGAGGAGGAGGAGGAGGGAGGATGAGGAGGAGGGAGGATGAGGAGGAGGGAGGAGGAGGAGGAGGAGGGAGGATGAAGGAGGAGGGAGGATGAGGAGGAGGGAGGAGGAGGAGGAGGAGGAGGAGGAGGGAGGATGAGGAGGAAGAGGAGGAGGGAGGATGAGGAGGAGGGAGGAGGAGGGAGGATGAGGAGGGAGGAGGAAGAGGAGGAGGGAGGATGAAGGAGGAGGAGGAGGGAGGATGAAGGAGGACATGAGGCTGCAGAGAGGATGGAGAGGCTCTTCTCTGCTCCAGAGGACATCCTTACATTATAGCTGTTTTTATTTAGTTAATGTAAGGGTTCTTTTTAAATTATTTGTTCATAATTGTTAATTTATATAATTCATGAAAAGGGATTGAATGTTTTCTTTTATTATTAAGGTCTTAACATTTACAACTGTTTACAAAATTACAGCATAAATAACTATTTACAGATTATTATTAACTATTAACAAAAACAATTATTATTGAAAACAATATTAAAACAGTTAGAGATGATGTACAGTAACAGGCTGATGTGCTGCTGGGCTGGATGGTGTCAGTGGGACATCATCTGGGTCGGTACTCAGGGTGTTTGGGGGTCCAGTCTCCTCTGTCCACCACATCCTCCATCAACTGGGTCTGCAGTTCTGACTCCATCCACGGCTGCCATGTCACTAAGAATGTTTTAAGAAAGAAGCAAGAATTATAATTTATTATTATTATTAATAATAATAATAATAATAATAATAATAACAATAATAAAATTAATAATAATAAATCATTACAACAAACAAAACTATCTACCAAACATTTTAAATAGGAATAATGCCTTTAAATTTAAATAAAACCATATGTGGTGATCAGCAGTTTACATGTCAGCATTAACGTAATGTATCTGTATGTTAATGAGCCCAAACTGTTAGCTAGCTAATAATGATAATATTGATAACATTACTGTGGGATCAATAACAGGTTTCCCTCTCCACGGTCCTCTCAGCTGGAGATAAACCAGAGCTGCTTCTCCTCTTCCTCCACAAGCACGAGGATTAAAAAGGAAATCAGGAATTCCTGAAGCTCGAACAGATCTGACAGTCAAACTTTACTCTTCTTGTCACTTTCGCAGACCTGGGCTGCAGAAATGGTGACGTACGGGTAGGAGCGGGAACACCTGGTGACGCAACCAGGAAATGCTCTAAAGGGTAGACCGTCCAATTAACAACAGCTGACGGCCTGCAGGGCCACAGAAGGACCCTCCTTCAGGGAGACAAGGGGGAGTCAGAGCCTGAACTGGGACACAGCAGTCTTCTTCTTCTTCTTCTTCTTCTTCTTCTTCTTCTGCTTCTTCTTCTTCTTCTTCTTCTGCTTCTTCTTCTTCTTCTTCTTCTTCTTCTTCTTCTTCTGCTTCTTCTTCTTCTTCTTGATGATTTATTGCGGTTAACAAACATCATTTTGGTGCATTACCGCCACCTCCTGGTGTGGAGTGGATTGGCACTTTATACATTCCTGAATTCTATTAATAAATGAAAGAAAAGAAAAGAAATAAATAAATAATAATATCAACATTATATTCTCTCTATCAGGTTTGTTCTCCTAAGATACTGACACAAGAAAGGATAACACTCAACAGAACTCTTTGTAAAAGATCCCGTCAATCATAATTCAACTTCATTTCTTTAAGACTGAATATCAGTTCTCTTCTCTCAGCATCATATTTTGGACAGTAAAGCATAACATGCTCTAAAGTTTCTCTTTGATTACAGAACTCACATCTTCTCGACTTGTGTTTTCCTATTTTGAATAATGTAGCCTGGATATTATTGTTCCTCTCTCCGGTTCTCCCAGGGTTCTCTTTTCTTTGAATTCTGTAGAACCACCTTCCTGTTCTCTCTTCTTCCCACTGCTTTCTTTCACTTTATACTTGATTGTAGTTTTCATTTCCGTTTACTCAAAGGAACTGTGATGTCAGTAGGATTCCTTTTTGTAGCGTCCTTCGCACATTTGTCAGCTAATTCATCTCCTTTGATTCCTGTATGTGCTGGTTTCCATACAAGTATTATATTTAGTGCCATCATTTGAATTCTATATCATGTTAGCTGCATCTCTATTTAAACATCTGGTCTGACTTGTTATTCTTCAAGCTGATGAATGAAGAAGTGGAGTCAGAGCATGTTACTGCTGTAACACATCACACATGGCGTTCGTGTGTTTCTGCCGGCAAGAACTAGAGTCCTACAGAGAGAGAGTGGCGACAACGGAAGTTCAAAACGCTGGCGGATCACGTGGTACATGTAGCCTCCAAAAGTTCCCGGAAGTGCTTGGCGGGCAATTGAAAACACTAGGAAAACCACAACGATCGGTAAATAATGCTCAATAAATGCTTTGCAACATTTAAATGCTTGTGGTAATTTCTTTTAACTCAGTTAAGTTTACTAAACCTGTACATCTCGTTGAAAATCGTAATATTTTCTCTTTTTTCTTACTTTCAGACTTGAGTGAGGAGACAGGTGACTAACAATGATCTGCCCATTGACTGCACATTAAGTCTGGACTCGCAACAACATTATGATGATAACTGTGTTCTAATAGGAAATCCATGGCAAATAAATTACACTTTGATTTGAATTCACTGCAAATAAACTGAATTCTATCACTATTTGTTAACTATTCCTACTTATCCCAAACTTACTCTACTCAGTGATGCACAATAAATCAGTCTTGTTTTTCCCAAAGCACTTAATACCACAATGAATTCCTTAAAAACAGTATCTAAAGAAGTCAAACAGATCAGCATGTCGAGCTGTTTGTGTCCTTTCCACTATGTAGTCCTTGACAGTCTTCACCATGTTGTGCTGTGCTGCATGAGGATGCTCCACTCGCTCAGAGAAAGGTGTGCATGTACGGCTTCCCCAGAGACGGAGACAGGAGAAAAGCATGGGTGGTTAAAGTCGGAAGGAGCCATTTAACCACCTACAAAGATGTTACCAACAAAAAAATATGTGAGGTAATCATATTCAAACAATGCATTTACACACTTTCAAATACCACACCACTGGGAAGTTTAAGATGTTTTTCATTAAAAACAGAACACTGAACAGGAAAAACAATGCAAAAACCAAGGGAAGTTAAGGGGTGAAAAAAAAGAAAAGAAAAAGAAAATGACAGGAAAAAAACAACACGTAAACACTTAACGGCCATCTTTGAAACAAGACCCAAACCAGGAAGCTGAACATCGGGCAACCCAAGAACAGCTGAAGGTTCTTCAGGACAGTGCTGGACAAGGGCAGAAAGTGATACACAGCTGAGCACAGCAACTACAACAAAAAATATTTTAGATCCTAAAAGAAGTCCCACTTTATCATCTCTCTGCTTCTGTGTCTGCACTCTGCCTCCTCCTGCAACCTGGAAGAGCGCTGAGTGCCGTCTAGTGCAGGAAATACAAGGCAGAGGGATTTCATACAACCCCACAAAAAAGTATCACTTTCAGGTACGGAGATTCACATTTTCTAATCATCAACCGCTTTTGCTGCTCATGGTTAATTAAGTATAATCAGCCACTGATGTGTAACATTTTGTCAAGTTGCCTCAGGAACTGGATGTGTTTTATATGTGCAAAGATTTTAATCATATCTACTAAGTGTAATGTGCCATCTGATAGTGTGTATTCAATCACTATGGGATATATGCCAGACATGTCCATGAGGTAGATAAAAGTGAATTGTTGAGTGTGAAAACTAAGGTAAAGTCACTCTGCAGGCACATTTTGAGGCTGACCAGTTTGTGAAGACCAGCAATGGCAAGACTGGCTGAGAGAAGATGCGATACCCACCGTCTTTGTGCATCGGCCAGTAGTCAGGAAGAGGAGGACCCCTACTCCACGATGCCCCCCTTCACCGGCAAAGACAGGGTCCTTAGCTGCAGATCACAGCTATTGTATTAAAAGTGACACAGGTATAATGTATATGAAATCTTGATAATTATACCAATATTTCTTATTTAAAGAGAAACTCTCGCTAAAATGCAACCTAGGCTTTTTTTGTGAATCTATGCAAGTCAAACCTTCGTGTAAAAGCATAATTACGACAAAAGAGGCACTTTTAAGATTGACCATATCTTTGTTTTCGGCTCAAACTCATTTTCAATGGGAGTGCTACGGGCACTTTCACACGAGCATCAAAATCGCTATTTTTAAAAACACAACATGAAACTTTGCTGGTAGTATCACCAGGGTCTCTACACATGAACTCCAGCATTGAGAACATTGTTTGTGTACACAGAGTTTACTAAAAGAATGTTGCTAAAAATGTTTTTGAACAACTCACCTTAGCAGTAGCTTGTTCTGCTAGCCGTCGTCATGGCAGCCCAGACGTACTCGGGGATCGACACTTCTGGGTTGCCATGACGATGGCTAGCAGAACAAGCTACTGCTAAGGTGAGTTGTTCAAAAACATTTTTAGTAAACTCTGTGTACACATACAATGTTCGCAATGCTGGAGTTCATGTGTAGAGACCCTGGTGATACTACCAGCAAAGTTTCATGTTGTGTAGAGCCTTCTTACGGTTTTAAAAATAGAGATTTTGATGATTTTGATCGTAAAAGTGCCCGTAGCACTCCCATTGAAAATGAGTTCGAGCTGAAAACAAAATACGGTCAATCTTAAAAGTGCCTCTTTTGTCATAATTATGCTTTTACACTAAGGTTTGGCTCATATACACTCACAAAAAAGCCTTGGTTGCATTTAAGCAAGAGTTTCGCATTAAATGACACAATATTATTTTAATATTTAAAAATAAGCAGTGACATGTCTTTTACTTACACCAGTTTCCAAGACTGAGGAAAGAAAGGGTGAGCAGATTGAGAGAAGGGAAAGTGAGATAGAAGAAAGAGAGGACATAGCAGATGAGGAGAGACAGGGAGAGCTCACAGCCAGTCAGCAGAGCAGGAAGCCACCAACGACAGAATCAAAGCTCCTACAACAATTGAAAAGACAAGAAAATCTCATTTAAAAAACCAGGGCAGCACTTAGAAAAGTAAAGAAGGAAAACGCAGTTCTGAAGAGGACAATGAAAATTAGGGACAAAAACTTAAAGAACATTTTTACAAAAGATCAAATTGGAGCATTGGGCAGACTCACCACAAGAGGGATGAAATGGAGCAATGATACTGTCAAGAAGGCGTTAACACTTCGGTTTGCTGCTGGTTCCTCTGGCTACAAGGCCTTGCAGGACTTCCAAGGTTCCTGGAAGTCCTGCATCATTAACCCTCCACCTACCTGTATCCAGAGAATATCCCTGCTCCACCAACTACCAGCCCCTGCTACATCACTAACCCTCCACCTACCTGCATCCAGAGAATATCCCTGCTCCACCAACTACCAGCCCCTGCTACATCACTAACCCTCCACCCACATGTGTCTGGTAAACATCACTGTTTCACCAACTACAAATCTTTAAGAGACATGTAAACATCCTTGTCATCATCACTCCTGAGCTATAAGATATTTAGTCCTTACTCTTAAGTTCTTCTGATGTGCAGCATCAATGCCATATAATTACCTAAATCATGAATCAACTACATATTCATTACAGTTACTAAGACAATCCATTTCAGTTGCTCTGCCATACATTCTTCATTTATCAAACTTATATATTTCTAGTTTTAGCTGACATTGTCAAAAAGGTGATCATTCTGGTTACTGTTTATTACGGGATTCATAGTGGATGCTGCTGTGCTGGGTGCATTATATTCATCAGTGTTCCTGATATTTTGCCATCTCCATTAAAATACTAGAAAGGAAAAATATAAGCAACAATTGTTGAGATACAAAAAATGACAAAAACTGAACATGTATAACATTTATAAAAGCAGAAGTTATGGCACAGCTGTTGTACAGCACTGCATACAGGTATATCAGATAATATGACTAACAGCAGTAGTTATGTTTAGTAAGGTAATACCCATCTAGTATGATTTATTATGCCTGACCCACCTTATTATGCTTCCAGTCTCACTGTGGTCCACTCAGTACTCCTGGCCTGCAGCATCACTGATGCTCCACAACAAAGTGCTCCTACTGTAGGTTCCCAAATATATGCAAGATGATATCACTTGTTAGGGACATTTGTTTATTATGACTGCTTGAAAAAAACCAAAACGCATTATGTCTTTTTTTAGTCTCACCATTGTCTGCTCAGCACCCCTGGCCCGCAGCATGCAAAACAAGTTACGAAGAGGCATCCCTGGTTCTTGACCGCACAGAACCAAGTGCAGGTAACTGATATACATTGAAAACATTTTGTGTGTGAGATATATATATCGACATACACATACATATATGTAGAGGAGACTGCTATGGTGATCATTCGCTGTGCATGCAGCCCCCCCCTACTTTTCCATAAGGGGCACTCACAGGTCAAAAGCAACCGGAACGTAACTGAATAAACTGGCAAACAGTGGCTACTTGTAGTTTATTCTTACCTATAACTCCGAACGCTTCATTTCTCCTCGCTTCTCCGTTGCCTTTTTTCTCTGCTTGACTGCTCTGAACTAATTAATCAATTAGGGACAGCTGCAGCCAATCGTGGCGCAGGATTTAGTGGAGAGGGGGAGGAAAGCTGCGTGCACATTGAATGATCACGTCAGGAGTCTCTTTCACAACATAATACATAACACAATATTCACTAGGAGAATTAGTTACATGATACATATGCATGAAAAATATAACCATGCCGGTATAAACCCAGTTTGTGTTCTCACTGTCCAGAATCACAACAGTAGACACACCTAGAATTTACGTGATGTGGTCGACTGCCCAGCTTTTTTTTTTTTTTATACTCTTTATTTATAGATCATTTTCATCTTTTAGTACAAGAAAGTGAAAGAAGAAAAAAAATACAAAACATTAAACAATTACCCAAATTCAAGGTCCGGAGGTGATCATAAAATCCAAAAAGACAAAGTATCATACCCAGTATACACATACAGTCTCACTCATTGGCTAAATAGGCTTGCCATTTCTGCCACCGTTTTTCACCTAGATCTCTTTGGAGTCTGACTGAGTAGGCCATTTGCTCTAGCACATGTAGTTGTTTTACAATATTAACAAAAGAGTCTGTAGTGGGGGCATTTTTCTGGAGCCAACATTTTGTGATAGCCTTTTTACCTGCAGCCAGCAAGACCCTCAGTAAGTACACATCAGCTCCACTCAACCCATCTGGCATATTCCCAAGATAGAGAGTTGTGAATAATACATTCATATTAAAACATAGAACCTTTGAAATAATTTTTGCCACCTCTCTCCAGAAAAACTGAATGGAGGGGCAAGACCAAAAGATGTGGTTATGATCAGCAAAGACCTCTCCACATTCTCTCCAGCAGGCCAGTTGAGTACCAGTCTGTTTGGACTTCTGCTTGGGAGTTATAAAAAAACAAATTAGGCTTTTCCAACAGAAGTCTCTCCAAGTCCAAGAGTTAGTGGAGGATGGCTGTGTTTCCCAAGCGTTCAGCCACATGTTGAACATTGTTATCACAATGTTCAACTCTTTTTCCCATCGTTGTTGTACATAGTCTGTAGAGTCCTTCTTCAATGAGGTGATGCTGTGATATAACTTGCTGACAAGTCCTTTAATATTCCCAGAGTTGTATGCATCCATAAATATATGAATAATCGCTGGTGGTGCTGCTGGGTTACAACCTTTCAGTTTTTTACAGAAATAATCACGGAACTGTAAATACCTATAAAAGTCTTGCCCACCTAGTCCATACAGTTGACACAAATGGTTAAAGTTGTTGAGCTCCCACTTTTTGACAATTGTGCATACAGCAGTAACACCATAAAAGATCCATTGTTTAAATCTATGATCTAGTAATGCTGGTGTGAATTTGGGATCATACGCCGGCCATCTTAGTAGTTTTATCTGTTTCTGGATTTTTTAACCACCTCGCCCCATACCTTCAATGAGCAGTTCACCCATTGGCTCTCCGTATATAATATTTTTTTCTCCATTCCCACACAACCAAGCAGTGATTGTATTGGTGTATCTGTCAATGATAACTCCATGGTTTTCCATTTAGCTACATTAGAAGAATTACACCAATATACCAGAGGTCTCAGTTGGGCTGCTTAAATAATAATCCCTTAAAGATGTGAGGGCCTTACCGCTCCTCTCCTCCGGAAGCCGAAGGGTGGGAATTTTACCCTTGGTCTCTGTTTATTCCAGATGAATCGTGAAATATGTTTGTTCCACTCTCTAAATTGTTTTAGCGGGATTTCCACTGGCAATGATAAAAAGAGATACAATAACCTAGGGAGGATATTCATTTTTATTGATCTAATTCTGCTACCAAAGTCGAGAGGCAACAGGCTCCACCCATCAAGGTCATCATATATTTTCTTGTTAATACAGTTATAGTTAATATTGAATAATTGTGACATGTCTTTAGGCAAACTCACTCCCAGATATTTAATAAAGGGTGCATTCCAATTAAAACTATACATTGCGTTGAGTTCTTCTGTAGGTGTGTAATTAAATGTCATAACCTGTGTTTATGTATATTTAGGGCATATCCTGAATACTCCTCATATGTTTCCAGCATTTTCATTAATAGAGGCAGGCCTGAATTAGGATTTTTTATTGTGATTAATACATCGTCCGCATAGAGACTTATTTTATATTCCTCTCCTCCCATGGAGATACCCTCCAACCCTATCTCCTGACGTATTGCTTGGGCTAAAGGTTCAATGAATAAATTGAATAGGTTTGGGCTGAGGGGGCAGCCCTGCCTGCAGCCACGCTGTAAAGTTATAGAATCGGACAGACTGCCATTAACTTTCATTCTTGCAGTGGGGAGGGCGTAAAGTGCCTGGATACAGTGTATAAAATCCTTACTAAAGTTAAATCTCTTCATAACTAAATACAGAAATTCCCACCCGACTGAATCAAAAGCTTTTTCAGCATCTAAGCTGAGAATGATGGCACTAATTTGGTCTTTGTTAATCTGTTCGATGGTATGTAAGGCTCTTCTTATGTTGTCCTGTGTCTGTCTATTCTTTATGAATCCTGTTTGGTCCTCGTCCATTAACAAGGGCATTACAGGTTCCATTCTTTTTGCAAGGATGGTGGCATACAATTTATAGTCTGAATTTAAAGCACTAATAGGTCTATACCCTTTACAGTCCTCTCTGTCCTTACCTTCCTTGGGGATCACAGATATGAAGGCCTCTCTCCAGGAGGGAGGGAGGGAGCCTCCTTTTAGAATATAATTAAAGCTGGACTCCAAATAAGGGAGCAGGTGATCTTTCATTGACTTATACCATTCTGGAGGAAAGCCATCCGTGCCCGGTGATTTGTTAGTGTTCAAACTTGAGATAGCTTTACTTATTTCCTCTTTTGTTATTGGTGAAATTAGTTTGTCATTAGCTTCTTTACCTAGTGTGGGAAGGTCTAAAGAACTCAGAAATTCAGCTGCTGCATCGTTATTAACCTGTTCTGACTGAGAGTATAAAGATTTATAATATCTTTCAAATGCTTTTTGTATGCCATCCAAATTGTTAGTAATTTTATTTGTAGTAGGGTCTCTAATCTTGTGGATAATGTTTTCTGCCTGTTGTTTTTTGAGCCTCCAAGCCAGCAGTTTTGCAGCCCTAGGGCCAGCCTCGTAATATCTTTGTTTCATGAATCTTATCTTTTTCTCCACCTCCTCACCTAATATTTGATCTATTTCCTGTTTAGTATGTCTAATTTGTTGTATGATCGAGGGGTCATTATTTGTTATGTGTATTTGTTCCAAATCTCTGAGTTTTTCCTGTAAACCAGTTAATTTTTGGGTTTTCATCTTTTTAAGTGCAGCGGTCCTGGCTATGATCTTCCCCCTGAGAACAGCTTTAGCTGCGTCCCATAATATACTGGGGTTTACTTCTCCATTATTATTGTCCTGCATATATAATGCTAAGTCCTTTTCCATTGAATTTCTAAAGGTATGGTCATTTAGCAAACCAGTATTAAATCGCCACAAGGTTTTTCGCTGTCGACCATCTAAATGTAAAGTTAAAGAAATCCCTGAATGGTCTGAAAGATCCCTCTGACCTATTCTGCAGTGTTTCAGCCTGTGTAGATCTTTATCACACATGACAAAAGACTGCCCAGCTTTATAATATATACTATACTCCTATCAGCTTTTTGAAAAGAAAATCAAGTTGCTCAATACACTAGGGGTGGTGAAAAAAGTCGATTATTGATTAATCGCGATTATGATATTGACGATTATGATTCGATTATTAAATTTCCAAAAATCGATTAAAAATAAAAATAATAATAATATTTTATTTATTTATTTTTTTTTTTTGAATAGTAATACAAACTGGAGTCGTCCTCTTACTGGCTTAGCTACATGGTCCACAGTCTGGAGCCAAGATATGTTATTCCATCCCGGAGCTTTTTCACACTTAAATCGATTCCAAATCTTTACAAGGAGACAAACCTTTCCGTGCAAGAGTCCCTCAACTCTGCTCACAGGGCAGCAATAACCTGCGATGCCTGGACATCCAGAGCTACAGTCTCATATGTGACCGTTACAGCTCATTATGTCAGCAGTTCATGGAAACTAATGTCCTACGTACTTCAGACTAAAGCTATGGATGATAGCCACACAAGTGCAAATATGTGTGAGTTTCTCAAAGTAATGGCAGACGAGTGGGAACAGAGAAACACGCCCTGGTTCTCATCATGTACAATGCTTCTAACAAGAGTCTGGCTGCTGAGCTTGGCAGCTTTCTTTTAACAGTGAAACACTACATTTAACACAAAGTAAAAAATAATCATTTTGATATTACAGTTGCACTATACAATATTGAAGGTGCTGTGAGGTGTTACTTAAAAGATAAATAAAATAATTCAGCAGCTGACTGATGTTGAATGGAAGATCAATAATCGTTAATAATCGAAAATCGATTTGTAATCGAATCGAGACTTCAATAATCGGAATCGAATCGAATCAGGAAATTGGGCCGATTAACCACCCCTACAATACACACCATAGTAATAATATTAAACTATCATAATCACCCTGTTATTATTTGCAAGACAGTTTATCACCGGGATCAGGATCGGCGGGTGCGGCTCAGTTTTAATATTCAAATGTGAACTTTTCACCCCGCACTCAAACCTATATCCCTATATCCAAATGAGATAGATAGATAGATAGATAGATAGATCGATAGATAGATAGATAGATAGATAGATAGATAGATGAATGACCTGGCTAGTAGTATAAATTGACAGCGTTGTATTAAGTTATATTTAGAGAACAGAATTTGCATGTATCAGCCTGTTGCATGTGTTGCTATCGTTATCAAGCGTGCTAGCTTAAACTTTTATCTGTTAATATTCTCTAAATCTTCTAATCTGGACGGAAACAATCCGCCAACATACTTAATTACTCATGTCAATTTAATTCCGATGCACTACTAATGTGAAAATGTCATTCTTTAAACATTTTACCTTGATCAAGTGTTGCTCCGACCGTGTGCTCCATAAGAATTACATTGGGCGGAAGTTAGCTTTTGCTAACTTTTGAGGGGCTCCATGCTCGGCCATTGCTGTGAAAAAAATGAACCATTGCAGTGAACGTAGGTGGTGCCACTCTCTCTCTTTAGGACTCTAGCAAGAACGAACTCCATGAAGACAGCTCCGCTTCGATAGAAATTCCCTTCAAAACAAACAGCAAGCTAAAGTTCTGTCTCGCCCCGACGCGCGCACTGCTTACAGTCACTAACTCGAGACAACACACTCACCATGGCAGAAGCACCAGGCCCGAGCGGCTCATAAACACCTGCAGGGTCGTCACCCAGATTTATATGTCAAATACCAGGTTAGTATGCCCTGTTTATTTTCTCATTGGCTAATATTAGGCTATATGCTCCGTGTACAGGCTGAGGAATGAAGAGTTAAAGGATGTCAAAGTATAAAGCACCTAGAAAATGCATAAAAATATAGTTTTCACAGGGAATCAGTTCCTATTTATTGTATTTTGTCCTCTATGGTTTATTATGTTGGAGAAGAAGCATTATTGTCAAATATATATTTTTTAAAGACAGTGGATTTGTTATCCTAAGTTGATTATTTATATTAGTTAAACATAGATTAATGTGCAAAGGAAACTGAATGATTATTTAATGTCAACCATATAAAGTAGAAGTATTTAAATAATTTATAAAATAAGTATTTATAACTTGTACAAATACATTGCAGTTCATAAAAATAATAATAATAAAAAAAGGCTGCAGTATCGCGATAATACCCGGAACCGTGATACTTTGTCTGGTATAGTGTCGTGGTTACTCATTTTGGTATCGTGACAACTCTAATCATGTCTGCAGAGAACTCCCGCAGTCCATCTCTCAGTCCAGTGCTCATTTTAATGCTGAAATCTGGAACTATAAATATTATACCATGTTTGCTTGCTGAGTTCTTTGAAGCATCTGTATAAATTTGAACACATCTATAATAGTTATTCTCTATATATGTCTTTATTACTTGTGGGTGTAAAATAAATTCCTTATCTTCTTTTTGTCAACAGTGTGAGATCCACAACAGGATCAGGAAGTATCATGATGTACTGAGAGCGGTTCTCTTCCCTCCTTTTCCCAACATTGCTTCAGTAGATCTTGTGCTGGATGATCTTTAGATTAACCCAGTAATTTAACTCCAGCGGCATTTCTCCCATTTCCACTTGCAGTGCTGATGTTGTTTTAATAGCACCTGAACATACATACATATATATATGTGTATATATATATATATATATATATGTATATATATATATGTGTATATATATATATACACATATATATATATATATATATATGTGTATATATATATGTATATATATATACACATATATATATATATACATATATATAAATCCCCACTTTTAATAATAGCCTCTTGTAGAAAATCCCATCCCGTTATCTAAAGTCAGAACCTGGGGCCGGGCCGGGACTCGACCCCGGGGCCGGGCCGGGACTCGGACCTGGGGCCAGGACTCGACCCCGGGGCCGGGCCGGGACTCGGACCTGGGGCCGGGACTCGGACCTGGGGCCAGGACTCGACCCCGGGGCCGGGCCGGGACTCGGACCCGGGGCCGGGACTCGGACCCGGGGCCGGGACTCGGACCCGGGGCCGGGACTCGGACCCGGGGCCGGGACTCGGGGCCGGGGCCGGGACTCGGACCCGGGGCCGGGACTCGGACCCGGGGCCGGGACTCGGGGCCGGGGCCGGGACTCGGACCCGGGGCCGGGACTCGGACCTGGGGCTGCCGCAGCGAGGACACAGCCTCTGTACATGGACGCTACTCTACCCACTGAGCTAAACGGCCCCACACGTCCCTATTTTAACTTGGATAGATCTTCCCAATAAACAATCCTTGATCCATTCATACATCGGGCCTTTAATCCCTAACTGACTTAGTTTAATTAATAATCCTTCTTCCACATCACATCATACCTCCTCTCTATAAGAAGAGAAGGTATACTTGAGGGTGTGAACACAGAGCAGGTCCACAGTGTTTCTGCCTCTTCTGAATCCACTCTGATATTTTGATATAGAACCTTTGTTTTCTACGTAACATGTTAATCTGTCATTGGTCATTCTTTCCATTGTTTTGCACACATTAGATGTTAAAGCAACAGGCCTACTCTCTGGGTTTTTACAGTCTTTTCCTGGCATACATATCAGAACTACAACAGCTTCTTTTCCCCCAAACGTTATTAAATCGCTCCAGTAGAACGTCTTTAGATGATTTAACGTAAGGTAACATGTCTGAACTTTTCCTGGTGATGACTTCTTGGTTTTCTTCAGTTCTGTCTTTGTGAATGAAACGTTTACTAAATCATCTTCTTCTTGTAGTAACAGTTCCTCCTTCTCATCTTCTATAGCTTCTGTCCTCTTCACGAATGTTCCTCCTGCTGTGAACTTTAACATCTGTCACTGCAGCAGGTTCATTTTCACACTGGATACCTATATTCTCTTTTAATTCCATTCATTCTTTTAATCGTTCCTCATATTTTACCCATTTCTGTTTCTCGTCCTATTGATTTTCAAAAGTTCCTCCAATAATCCTTCTTTGCATTTTTAATTGTTTTCCTCACACTTGCTTGCAACCTTTTAAATTCAGTAAGATTCTGGAGATTCTGAGTTCTTTTTACTATTTTAAAAGTTTTGTTCTGAGACTCCTTCGTCCTCCGTGGAACAACTGTCTTTTTACTTCTTCCTCTCTTCCTGTGAATTGTTTGTTCTGTTGCTCCGAGAACGGCTTCACACAGAACGATTTCCTTCATCAACATCTTGACCAACATCAACTTCTTCCATTTCCTCTTCGTTAAGCTGCTGAAATGTTTCCCAGTCAGCACTGCTGCCAGCATCCACCTCCTCCTCACTGTCACTCTGTTTTATAGGATAACGCTCACTTCCCTGTTTCTGACACTAAAGTAAGATCCAGCCAGATTCTGGACCACTTCCATCATTGAAGCATGCTAGGTTCTTAATTTCCATGAGCTCTTCAATCACCTCTCCATTCCCATCATTATAGCCATCCCATAATATACTGTGAGCATTAAAATGTCCACAACAAATAACTTTTCCATCTAAATTCACAGCCGGTTCATTCAGTACGTCCAATGAAAACTTCACGTAGGATTGTAAAAGTTCATCTTCAGTCATTTCCACCCGATTCCTTTCTTTAATGCTCTTTATTGCATTTCCTGTTTCCTCCCTCCACCCGATCTCTGCGTATACTATCAGATCCTTTAATTACAAAATCCAGTGCTGTTTTTTAGCCATGTTTCTTAAATGCATATCATTTGTGGTTTATTTCTGAGACCTTTGATAAATCCTTTAAACTCTCGACCTTTTGCTGTTAAACTCTTTGTGTTCCACTGAAGAATAACCATGAAGTCTCAGTCTTGTTTCCAGGAACTCTGCGTGGGTTCTTCCTCGAGTCTTCTGCTGATTTGTTCCCGGGATAAATCTTTCATTTCCAAGAATTTTTCAGCTCCTTTCACAATTATCTTTATTTTCTCTGTTTTGTGTTGAACTTGATCTGCACGGTTGATTACAGGCAACAAACACAATCACTGATCCACATCCGGTTCAGTCAGCTCGCCCTCTCTGACCTCCTCCTGATGCTGAAATTTGATTTGGACTGTCTCTTTCATTCCTTTTGTCCTTGCACTGTCTGCACTGCTTCAGCATAACTTATATTGTTAACTCTTTGCACTTGTTGAATTTCCACTGCTCTTTACCTGACTTCACAACCTCCATATGTCACAGTATGCTGGCCACCACAATAACAACACTTAGCATGCACATCTGTTACCCACATCTAGCATACCTTTACTGGCCTCGGCTATCTGCCCATACTGGCATCTGTAACAGCGAGTGGAGGAGGAGCATGAGGCCTGACTGGGAAACTCAAACATCCTATCTTTATTTTATCTGGAAGTATCGAATCCTGGAACTCAAGAAGGACTGACAAACGTTCTACTCTCTCACCATTCACTAGCCCTTTTTAGATAGAAAAGGCGGCACATTTGCTCCAAGGTAAGGACGGCAATGTGCCGGCCTGTCTTTCTAAAACCGAGGCGTAATATTCCTCCTTTTCCAAAAGCCGCCTCTGAGGTAGACGTAAACATGTGACGTGACGTGAAGCTCGAAGTCGGGCTGTGAACAGTGACAACGAATGTGTCTTCAAAATAAGAGCTTTACATTGCACCCCATTGGAGTTTAGAACTGGGTTCTTAGCGGGGGGCTTTTAATTTGAAAGAAGCGACCGTTCCTAGCTTGCCGCTACAACAACAAGCTAACACAACCAAACAGCTACAGAGACCGAGGAGACGCTAGCATCTCCTGGATCTCAGCGGCTGTCCAGCTGTTCATCTTAATGTCCGCTGGATTAAAGTGATGGACTGACTGCTGTGATCAGCTGTTTCCTGGTTTTAAAACTCCCCGGCTGTGGGTCGCACAACAGTGCAGGTCATCCACACCTCCACCCACCTCACGCAGAGGCCGGCACATTGCCGCCTCGTTTTTAGATAGCAGGCGAGGCGGAAATAAGTGTTCCCTCCGAGGTGGAACAACAGACCCCTAATTTGCCGCCCTCTGTCTAAAACCACGGACCGAGCCGCCAAAAGGACGGGCAAATTGGCAGCTTGGTGCTCTGTCTAAAAACGGCTTCTGCTTTCAACATCTCTTCAGTCTCCTCACCTCGCCACCCTGAATACCTCTTTTGATTTCTTCCAAATCATCATCAGTAGGAATCCCAGTTATCACTCCCCCAGAAACTCTGTTCTCACCCAGAACTCTGATTCAGTCACAACCTTTTTGCAAATAATTTTAACGCTTTATTTCTCTTTTCTTAATTTCTGCATTTTACCAACACGTTCCCATCTTGAAGAATCTCAGAAGACATTTCTACTGCTCCTAACTTCTTTTTCAGCTCCTTCGTCAACGCTTTTGGACTGCTTGTCTTCCTGAACTTTATTATTATTTTAAATTCCTGCCTTTCCACCTTCCTGCGAACCATCCGGTTATCCTCCTCTGAACTATTTCCCTCTAAACTTCTCTTATTATTCTGGCTGGCAGATGCGCTTGCATCCAAACTCTGCCTGAAATTAGTTTTACCTCCTTTTCCTCTAACGACCGGAGACCAATCATCAGACTCCACATCATCGTCTTCATCTACTCCCTGTGTATCCATCCACTCACAAACCACTTCATGTCGATCACGCCTGAAACAAACTTGTGTCGGCTCAGGCCCGAGTGCTGCACCAGCCGCAATGTGATCACACTAAAGAGTTTCTGATATTAAAATCAATAATTAGAGTCGATGTGCTTGAAGATTCTGTTCATTCTATTTCATTTTTAATTTTGAAACGTTCTTTATGTTCTGAGGACAGTTTTCATTAAATGGTCTTTTAATCAGCAACACAGTTAAAACACAATAAAGAAAAACAACCCTCAGTAAACAGGAAGTGATCTGAACTTCTCCCTCTGCTGTCGCTCAGTGACCTCTAGTGACCTCATTGTGATGTCATCAGCTGATGGTCATGTGACTCCTGAAACAGAGTAAGAGGATTATCACTTCCTGTTTGTATTCACACAGAACAAACAGAAGAAGAAAGGAGTAGAGAGAGCGTGTGGATGAACAGAAGATTGATCTACTTATTGACTGATTGATTGATTGACAGATGAAGCTGAGTGTGTATGTGGTGTGTGTGCTGCTGATCATCAGTCTGCTCTCAGTCAACTGTCGTCTGCCCGACGTCACACCTGCAACACATCAGCAGCAGGTAGGACAGGTGCATGCTGGGACACCATGTGAGGTAGATCAATAACACATGAAGACACACTGAGAAACTTTAATGCACTTCAGATCAATAACAATAATAATCAATCAATGTGTCATTGATCAGACAGCAGTTCCGTTTTAAAAGCAGTCACATTTTGAAAACAATAAACTTTTGCGAAAATCTTTAAACATCTTAAAACATCTGTTTTATGAAAACGTCAGACAAACATCACAAAGAGCAGCTGGAGGATTTGAACCAACAACCCTCTGGTTGAAAAGCCACAGTGGCATCGACTCCATGTTGGAACCTGTTCTGGAATACAGACAGAGATCATGTTTCCTGTCCTGAGATCTGTGACTACGTTTGTTTTAACAAAGAAGGTTTTGGTTTTAAACCACGTGCCTGAGGTTCTCCGGGTTCCATCCCACGTCTGCAGGACACTGCTTGCCATCTTAGAACGCTGTTAAACAGATTATTACTTTATTTTTTGTTTCCGCTGCTCTGACCCAGCTTGCAGGTGAGGAACTATGGATGGTCAGTCTTCATACTGCTATTTATTGGACCTTTAAAACCTTCAGCTGGAGAACCATTCAGCCACAGCACCATCGTTTACACTCGCCATCCGCTGTTCTCTACGTGGAGCAACGGAAGATCCCTGCGGAGTTACAGAAAAGAAGAGCGGCAGAGCTGGAGTGAAGCGTCAGGCGATGAAGAGACGTATAAACATGTTTACTGTCTGTGATCATGGGAAATGTCAAATGTTTCCCTAGAAGATGGAAGAACTAACGACGCTGACCCGGCTGCAGAGAGTGTTGTGAGTGTAGCCTCACGTGTTTCACAGAGACATGACTGAACAGACTTTCTCCAGACTCACTTTGACCCTGGAAGGCTTCCAGATCCTACAGGTTAGGGATCAGATCACAACCTGGTCCATCTGCTGCCTGACTACATACCTGTGGTCAATAAAAATCTGCCATAGAATATAGTCAGTGCAGGCTTGGTCTGAGGAGGCCAGCCATCACTTCAACAACAAACCCTGGGTGAACTCTGGGATCCAAACCCTACTGGATGGAGAAAAGATAGGGAAGGAAGGAAGGAAGGAAGGAAGGAAGGAAGGAGGGCTACAGCTACAAGAGGAAACTGGAGCAGCAGCTGGAGCAGAACAACACCAGGGATATCTGGAGAGGACTGAAGACAATATCTGGTCATGAAAAAGGTGGAGGTGAGAGCAAGACAGCGGAGATCAGGCCTCTGCAGATCCTCAGTCTGCCACCCCCATATAATCATCTGGATGCTGTCATAATGTGATGATCCTGACCCATCATGCTTCCTGGAAAGTGTTTCGCTCTAAAGTACATAATTATATCATCGCCATCAGTAAACTGGACGCTGTCTGACTCCGTCACTGCGG
>NW_022045106.1:290659-317227 GCF_900880675.1 Sparus aurata
AAAATAAAGGTAAAAGACATTTAGCACAGGAAAAACCTGAAATGATTAAGTCGAGCTGTTATATTATTAAGTGGATATTATGCTAAAGTTACTGATACGATCACAGCTAATATACACATTTATACTTAAATACAAACACCACAGATTATTATCAAACTATTTCTTATTACAGGTATTCTGATCATTCAGCAGTCTGTTTCTGCTGATGCAACATATTTACAACTTTATGAAGCAGGAAGTCACTCTCAAAACAATAGATATTAAAATAAATCCCTCTTATATGAAGGAATGTTTCAGTTGTGGAGGAGTCCTTAAGAAATAATGCAGCTATTGTTATCATTGTATAGTAAATATATGAAAACAACGTGTGAAATGTTTCTGTGTTTTCACCAAACAGGTTTTTAATTAAAGCTGACAAGATGATGTTTTTATTTTGAAAAAAACCCTACCGGAAGCTATACCTGTGTTATTTGACACTAACCTGTCGCGTCATTATGAGCCCGCCCTACTGTACCTCTGATTGGTTAGGTTTAGGCATGCTGCGTGCTGATTTGTGGGGATCAGGGCAGTAATGTCTGGATAAACCAATCAGAGGTGAGAGCAGCGCGAGTGTTTGGTAGAAAGCAGCAGATCGATAATCAGTGATCGGTGACTGCGGACTGATCGTCCCCAGCTGCGGATCGAAGCTCCTGTTTGAACCACAGTTCGTCTGTGAATCGCTTCTCTTCTCCTCGCTGGTCCTGCGCTGACTCTAAGATGGCGGCTGTTCCCGGTGAGTGATCTGATCCGAAGCTAAGCTAACTGTGAGCTAACTTTAGCATGTACCATTGTAAACAATGTTAGCAGGCTAAATGTTAGCATGAGCAGGCAAACAGCTGGGCCGCGTGCTCACCGAACATCGTTAGTTATTAGATTTTAATTAACATTTCTTTTTAAATCGTTGGATTTTGTTCTGTTTGTCGTCACTTGGTCTGTTAAAGCCTCGACAATCACTCTGTTAGCTCTGTTAGCTTAGCTGCTAACTGATGGAAACAAACGTCAAAATAAGTTGTTGAATAGAAAAAGAGTTAAATTGATCATCAGACGCTGTTCTCAGGACAGTTTCATTAGTTTTGAGTTATATCATCAGTTATATCACATTTACGTGGAACAAGTAAAAGTTTCAAGGCTCATCTTAGTTTAATGTTTCTGAATGTTCGTCGGTAATCAATCTACTTTATTAGATTATTAATCAAACTGAACAGTGCTGAGTAAGAAATGTAATTCAGACGTATTGATTTGATTGATCATCTGTCAATAATCAGTAACTGAGAGTCACTTTAGCTCCGTTTGTGACGCCATGATGACATTAGGTTTCTGACGTGTTGTTGTCAGAACTAAACCAACATTTACGTCATCAGACTCATTGATCTGTGAGGTAAATATCAACGAGCTGATTGGACGACAAACCGACAAGGTGTGTTTGTTGATAATGAAGTCATAGTCAGCAGGTTGTGTGAAACAATGATGTCATCAGTGATGATCAGCTGACTTTTCTTTGTGTCCTGAACGAGTGGACTACAAATGATTGTTTTCATTATCAATGAATCTGCTGATGATTGTATTAATTAACAAGCCAACTATTGAGTCAGAACTATTTTAAACTCATTCGTGACTTGATTCATTTGTCAACTCGTCAATCTGAACCTGAACCTGACGGACTGATGGAACACTTTTCTGATATTTAATCTTTGTTTTAACCTCTTCTGGACGTCATCATAAAGAACCTGAGACGGATGTGAATACAGTCACCGTCAGATCAGAGAGAAGTCTGATTCCTGATCGTTACTGATCAACACAATCAAGATGATCACACTGATTGATCTGTTTATCTCTCAGCTTTCAGCAGCCTGCAGCCCTGAAACCCTCAGAACATCATGTGACCAGGAAGCAACTGTCAGCCAGTGAACCGGTCCAGAGCCAGAACCAGTTAGTCGCTGGTCCATCACCAGTATCAGAGAGTCAGAGTGGCTGTGGTGTCGTCCTGGTGGAAGAGCCGCCTGATGGAGAGCGACTGTCGGATCCCTGTGGCCTGCTGCCGGCCCAGAATCCTCATCCTCCACGCCCTGTTCTGGGGCCTCGTGTCCCTCAGGTCAGTTTGTAGCTAGAGGTCAGTCTGTAGTCAGAGGTCGGAGGTCAGTCTGTAGTCAGAGGTCAGTCTGTAGCCAGAGGTCAGTCTGTAGCCAGAGGTCAGTCTGTACTCAGAGGTCAGTCTGTAGTCAGAGCTCGGAGGTCAGTCTGTACTCAGAGGTCAGTCTGTACTCAGAGGTCGGAGGTCAGTCTGTAGTCAGAGGTCAGTCTGTAGTCAGAGGTCAGTCTGTAGTCAGAGGTCAGTCTGTAGTCAGAGGTCAGTCTGTAGTCAGAGCTCGGAGGTCAGTCTGTACTCAGAGCTCAGTCTGTAGTCAGAGCTCGGAGGTCAGTCTGTACTCAGAGGTCGGAGGTCAGTCTGTAGTCAGAGGTCAGTCTGTACTCAGAGCTCAGTCTGTAGTCAGAGCTCGGAGGTCAGTCTGTACTCAGAGGTCGGAGGTCAGTCTGTACTCAGAGGTCAGTCTGCACTCAGAGGTCGAAGGTCAGTCTGTACTCAGAGGTCAGGTCAGTCTGTAGCCAGAGGTCAGTCTGTACTCAGAGGTCAGTCTGTAGTCAGAGGTCAGAGGTCAGTCTGTAGTCAGAGGTCAGTCTGTACTCAGAGGTCAGTCTGTACTCAGAGGTCGGAGGTCAGTCTGTAGTCAGAGGTCAGTCTGTAGTCAGAGGTCGGAGGTCAGTCTGTACTCAGAGGTCAGTCTGCACTCAGAGGTCGAAGGTCAGTCTGTACTCAGAGGTCAGGTCAGTCTGTAGCCAGAGGTCAGTCTGTACTCAGAGGTCAGTCTGTAGTCAGAGGTCAGTCTGTAGTCAGAGGTCAGTCTGCACTCAGAGGTCGAAGGTCAGTCTGTACTCAGAAGTCAGGTCAGTCTGTAGCCAGAGGTCAGTCTGTACTCAGAGGTCAGTCTGTAGTCAGAGGTCAGTCTGTAGTCAGAGGTCAGTCT
Organism: Sparus aurata; assembly: GCF_900880675.1. Lineage (NCBI taxonomy): Eukaryota > Metazoa > Chordata > Actinopteri > Spariformes > Sparidae > Sparus > Sparus aurata. The sequence continues at coordinate 293,722 of NW_022045106.1, forward strand.
GTACTCAGAGGTCGAAGGTCAGTCTGTACTCAGAGGTCAGGTCAGTCTGTAGTCAGAGGTCAGTCTGTAGTCAGAGGTCAGTCTGTAGTCAGAGGTCAGTCTGTAGTCAGAAGGTTCTTGGTGTTCTGTGAATGGACCTATTAGAACTTATGTTATGTTGTGTTTCAGAGTGTTCGGAGCAGTTCTGCTGAGTGACGAGAAAACTTCAGGTACCAACACCAAGACATTTTTAACAGCAGCAGCAAAGTTTGTTGGGAGTACAACACTGTATTTCCAACTGTGTGACCTTAGACCTCCCCCTTCTTCTTGTCTTCTTCCTGCAGCAGTGAAGGCGGAGGGCCCCCCCTGCTGGCAGCTGGAGGAGTTTGTGGTGACCACAGAGTGTTTGCAGTGTAACGCCTTCCAGACCGTGAGTGTCAAAAACTGTTTCCAGCACATTTAAAGACCCGGTCCTGAAAACAGCTGATGGTCGTCATGACAACAGAGTGTTACTACTGCTGTGTTTCAGAGGTCGTGGTCAGCCTGTGAACTGACCGGGTACGTGGAGCGGGTCAACTGCACCAGATCCAACAGAGACGAGCACAAGAGGTGAGATAGACGCCGTTGACGCACATAGTGAGACACTGATCCTGCCTCCTTTCTAACCTCCCCTCTCTGTGATGCCCCGCCCCCTCAGCTGTCGCTCTGCAGTGATGGAGGAACATCTCTTTTGGAAGTTCGAGGCGGCCATGTTGGCCTTGACGGCTCTTTTCGCCGTTGTTGTGGTCATCCGTCAACGCTGGCTTGACCGTCTCGCCTCAGAGAAGGTCCGCCGCCAGATTGAGTCCATCTAGGACACCAGAAGGACCGTGACCGGAACCTGGATCTGGACGAGTGTGTTTTTATACTTGAGCAGTATTTTAACAAAATTTGGTGTGTGTGTGAAGTGGTCTCACTGAGGTCCACCAGGGACCAGGACTTATGACAAACCTGCAGAGACCCGGACTGTTTGTTCATCATCCTCAACTTTATTTAAAATGGATCCTGAAACAGGAAGTGACAGAGTCCAGGCAGCCACGTTCCTGTCAGAGAACTCAAGCTCGGATGATGTCATTATAATCAATCATTGTGATTGGTTGAAGTTTAACTTGAATTGAAACTATTGAACAAAGTCAAACAGCCAATCAGAGTTCAGCGTCATCTGAATTATTGATCAGTCTTTACATTTAACTCTCACTGAGTTCAACTGGCTCAAGCTGAACCTGAACTAGTCTGAGTGGATCAGAACTGGACCTCAGTCCAAATTCACCGTCAGAAATGCAGCAGGAGCTTTTCATAGGTCACAGTTGGATCAATTGATTGATCGTCCAATGTCGCCGTCTCATCCGGATGAAACAGGATGTGATGTCAGACTGAGGGCGGGCCTTTGTCTCATGATCATCCAGATCATCACTGTTCAATGAACCACGTTCTCTTCTTTTGTGATCCGTGGTTTCACGTCTGTGTGACCGAATCTGACAGGCGTCTTCGTCTCAGCCGTCTCCGGTTGGTCAGAATTTACTTCTTAATGTTTCCTTCAGCAGCCGGCGCTCAAACGTCTGAGTGTCTTTGAAAGCAGCAGCTGGTTTCATTGTTCAGTTTGGGGTTTGACTGTAAAAAAGTTTGTTTTGTTTTGAGAAGAAAAATAAACCGAGACATCATCCATCAGCTGAGTCATCATCCTTTAACTGCACAAGTAACCAGTGGGAGAAGGGTGGGGTTTACCTGCACAGGTAACCAGTGAGAGAGGGGCGGGGTTTAGATGCACAGGTAACCAGTGAGAGAGGGGCGGGGTTTAGATGCACAGGTAACCAGTGAGAGAGGGGCGGGGTTTAGCTGCACAGGTAATCAATGAGAGAGGGGCGGAGTTTACCTACACAGGTCACACAGTAGGAGAGGGGCGGAGTTTAGATGCACAGGTAACCAGTGAGAGAGGGGTGGGGTTTACCTGCACAGGTAACCAGTGAGAGAGGGGCGGGGTTGACCTGCACAGGTAACCAGTAGAAGAGGGGCGGGGTTGAGCTGCACAGGTAACACAGTAGAAGAGGGGCGGGGTTGAGCTGCACAGGTAACACAGTAGAGAGGGGCGGGGTTTACCTGCACAGGTAACACAGGAGAGGGGCGGGGTTTACCTGCACAGGTAAACAGTAGGAGAGGGGCGGGTTTACCTGCACAGGTAACCAGTAGAAGAGGGGCGGGGTTTACCTGCCACAGGTAACCAGTAGAAGAGGGGCGGGGTTGAGCTGCACAAGTAACACAGTAGGAGAGGGGCGGGGTTTACCTGCACAGGTAACCAGTGGGAGAGGGGCGGGGTTTACTTGCACAGGTAACCAGTGAGAGAGGGGCGGGGTTTAGATGCACAGGTAACCAGTGAGAGAGGGGCGGGGTTTAGCTGCACAGGTAATCAATGAGAGAGGGGCGGAGTTTACCTACACAGGTCACACAGTAGGAGAGGGGCGGAGTTTAGATGCCACAGGTAACCAGTGAGAGAGGGGTGGGGTTTACCTGCACAGGTAACCAGTGAGAGAGGGGCGGGGTTGACCTGCACAGGTAACCAGTAGAAGAGGGGCGGGGTTGAGCTGCACAGGTAACACAGTAGAAGAGGGGCGGGGTTGAGCTGCACAGGTAACACAGTAGAAGAGGGGCGGAGTTTACCTGCACAGGTAACACAGGAGAGGGGCGGGGTTTACCTGCACAGGTAAACAGAAGGAGAGGGGCGGGTTTACCTGCACAGGTAACCAGTAGAAGAGGGGCGGGGTTTACCTGCACAGGTAACCAGTAGAAGAGGGGCGGGGTTGAGCTGCACAGGTAACACAGTAGGAGAGGGGCGGGGTTTACCTGCACAGGTAACCAGTGGGAGAGGGGCGGGGTTTACTTGCACAGGTAACACAGTAGGAGAGGGGCGGGGTTTACCTGCACAGGTAACCAGTAGAAGAGGGGCGGGGTTTACCTGCACAGGTAACCAGGTGACCCCCTCAAACATTTTATGTGACAAAACCTTGTGAAGTCAAACTATTTTACAAACTGAAGTAATCTGATAACTTCATCAATAAACTTTTTTATTTAAAACATTTCATTAAAGTGAAATGATCAAACTGTACAGAAACGTGTTTGAACGTGAACGCAGCCTGAAATCAGAGCTCCTGATTGGTCGACTCAGGTCCTGTTTAAAATAAGAAGCTTTATATTTGTGATATTTAGACGCTGTTGTTGTTAAATGTAAACAAAATGCAGATTAATGCTGAATCATCATCACTCATTAATTAGAAATTAATTATTGGATTTATTCAAATCATTTTAATAAAAATAAACATTTCTCTTCTTGGGGTGAAGAAAATAAAAGTCTCCGGCAGCTTGATTGGCTGGAGAGTCACGTCACCTGAGTCTTTAAAAACAAACTCCTCCTCCACATCAGTTGATTGGCTCGTAGGCCGCAGCCATGGCCGCCGCCCTCTTACGTACGCAGACGCAGACTCCGCCCAGCAGCAGGAGGATCATGGGAGTGCCGAGGCCGACCGCCATCATGCTGAGAACCAGCGGAGAGAACGAATCAACAGGAGGAGAACCGGATCCCAGCAGCACCGTCCTGCAGGAACACAGAAAGAAAAGGTTATTTAACATTCCTGCAGAACTTTCTGAATAAAAGTGCATTGTTTCTCATTAGAACCTTCAGAATAACATTCAACGTTCAGACTGAATGGTGAAACAGGACGGACCAGCTGAGGAACTTGGTGCTGTTGTAGAACGGGTCTCCTGCCAGCCCGAAGCTCACGTTCAGGCCGAATGTTTCTGGTTCTGTGTAGAATGCTCTGATGAGACGGGATGTCGCTGCTGTCGCCTCGCCACTCTGAGGCTGCGGCTCAGAGTGGCGGCACGGCGTGGCGTCCTCCAGAGCCGGGTGAGGCTGACGGTACGCGACCGGCTTCCACTGAAGGAACCCCAGAACATCAGAGCTGCTGTTCTCCGACGGAACCCAGCGAGACACCTGAGAGGTCAGAGGCCAAGACATTCTCATAAGACTGTGATCATCATCTTCATCATCACACATGTCAGGTGATGAAGTAGACAGTCGGTCGTGTTGATCACTTTAACTTCCTGTCGGCTCAGTTATGGATCACCTGGAATATCGATGGTGTGAACTCGTCGTCGATCGATCGATAAACCTCCACTCTGCTCAGAGGATGAGCCCCACCCACCGCCTGCAGCTCCAACAGGAACCTGGAACGAGCTGCCCGCGGCAACACACCGTCAAGCCACACCCCCAGCTGTGAGGAGTTAGCTGTGTGAAGGAGGCGGGGCCATGCCTGATCACGCCCCTCTTCAGCAAACACTGACAACTGAAAAAAATACAACTTTTAATAATTACTGAATTTATTGATCAAAGTTACTGAACACTGGACATCTGCTGATGATGTCATCACGTGATGATGGTTGAATGTAAATGTTGTGATGTCAGAGGTCTCGTGAGTCACCATGACGACAGACTGACCTGCAGGCAGAGTGATCCGTTGGTGAAGGAGTCAGCGGCTCCACAGAGCAGCGCGCTGGTTTCTGATAGGTTGAGACGAGACCAGGTGAAGTTGTCCAGCCGGTACGGAGGGAAGAGGTCAGAGGTCGGGTCGGCCGTGTCGTTACTGTCATCGTACTCCAAAAGCTGAGTCACAAAACTCGTTAAATCAACCAAAACAACAAACAAAACATCCAGAAACATGTTTTACTGATTCTGACAGGAACGTTCTGTTAGAACCAGAGAGAACCTCCTTAAAGAACACAAACACAGCAGCTGCCTGAACGCTGAACTATGACTTAAAGCACACAGGCCGATTTAAGGCGGATGTTTCTTACCCGGCTGAAGACGATGGCGGTGCTGTACAGGATGCTGCTCTCAGGCTCCACCTTCAGGCCGCCACTGTGGTTCCCATCTAGAAACTGAGTCCAGTTCATCTGAGAGACAAACACAAGAACATCTGGTGCTCAGGACAGGTGTGACCAACCAGAGACTACAGGACATTAAACAGGTGGAGGCTCCTTGTTGCCGATTGGCTTGTGGGTCAGTAAACGCCACACCGTCGCTCCGTCCTTCCAGACACCAGGAGGACCGACACAGATCTGAAGACATTAACACGTTCCTGTGATGTTCACTCAGACCTTGACAGTAGAAGAAGAAGTGTTGGTGTGGACGAGCAGCAGCGTCGGCGCCCCCAAGCTGCAGAACAGGAAGTGAAGCGTGTCGTTGTTTCCCACGGCTCTAACGTGCAGCAGGTCACCACCGTGAGGTGGCGAGGAGGAGGAGCCAGGGTTCAACACTACCGTCAACTGATGGAGAGAGGAAGAAACAGTTGTCCAATTAGAAGTTTTATTTATTTATTTATTTTATTTTTTTAATGCTTTATTTAACATAACATGAGTAACGACAACCTCTCACAAAAACAATCACCATTCCACATTTCAAAGTGGATTCACACCTCCGATGAAGAACCAACTTGAAGGATTCTGACGGTGAAATATATTTAACAATGAAAGAAGGAATGAGAGGGGCAAAAAAATAAATGAACAAATAAATTAATTAATAAAACTATTATTAATAAGATCATATAGACAAGTAAGTTCTTACTAATTACATAGGATAGGTTAAATTCTGCTATAAATGTGTACAGTTTATTTGCATGGGGACTATTTATTTGTTTCAGACTCTTTTGTAACAGGGAGAGTTCATTCTTAAGAGCATGTTTCTGGAACCGGACGATATCAAGTCGTGGACAGATTTCCACAAATTTCAGACAGTCTCAAATTCATCCAACAGGTGCTCTGTTATTTCTAAATTCGTTTTACAAATATAACAGTTTTCTACCACACATGTAACTCTTCTTTTCATAAATTCATTTGAGCGATAAATGTTGTTTATGGTTTTAAAATGAACTTCTTTATACTTTGGGGGAATTGGGAATTTTAAGAATTTTGTTGGAATATTTGATATTTCAGATTTGTTATCATCTTTAAGAGTGAGTGAGCTTTTTGTTCTACAAAACTAAGTGCTGCCATTATTACATTTTTCGTTCACTGGGTCCAGATCATCTATCTTCACTTTGTGTAAATTTGGAGTTGGTATGTTCAAAGTGTTGTTCTTTATCGTTTGGATCAAAACTTTTGGGATATTCTGTGAGACTTTTTTTATAGATCTCATTGGAGCGACTCGTGCTATATTTAACATTAAAGTCATTCAGTTCAAGTATGTTTCCATTTCATCCATTATATGTAAAACAGACCATCCAGGCTTCCATAAACATAGGCCTCCCTCGTTGTCCAATTAGAAGAGATCAGAGACCAGAACAAAACCAAAGAACCATGTTTACACACCCATCAACCCACTGTAACACACACACACACACACACACACACACACTCTCTAACTAAATGTAGGTCCGATCAGACAAACTGGTTAAGGAACAGAATTCTTTGATTAACTAACTATCAGCTGAGCTGTTGAGAACCTTCAGAACGGTCAGTTCGAACCCGTCTGTCCTACTGGACCTCTGAGACTAACTTCGTCTGTTTGACTGAAGATTCTTGGAGCACTTTCACTTCCTGTTTCCTGTCGTGTCGTCGAGTCATTAACATTAGCATTAGCATTAGCATCAGAGAGAACGTGTCTCGCGTGTGCTCACCTGTCGTCTGAAGCTCGTGGTGCAGTAACCCAGTGTGAACACGGACAGAACCAACAGCACACAGCCGAGCCCGCGGCTCCGCTTCAGCACCGCCGCCATCTTTGTTGTGACTGTGCGGCGTCGCGGGTCACATGACCGCCTGCTCCAAGTCAGCTGACTGTGACAGGCCCCGCCTACCGCATGTACATTTGAAAGCTTTATTGACAACGGTGATTTTGAACACAGAGCAGAACAGAATCCAGTCAGAGCTGAGCTGACGTCATCTCCTCTGCAACCACTTTAAATTACGTCACAGTATGAGCAGGTTGGTGAGTTATTGATTTCATTTCTCACACTTGATTGATTAGTCTGAATAACTGATCACATGTTGATTCTTTAAGAGCTTCACTGCATCATTTATTGATCAGCAGTGTGACTGTGTGTGTGTGTGTGTGTGTCACTAACTGGTTATCAACCGAATCTGTTTCAGTAACAAAAAACTTTATTGATCTGTGGAAGAAGAACAACTGAGAGCAGGAAGACGTTCAGAACTTTAACTTTATTGACGGTTTATTAAGTTTCAGTGAGTCTTCTGGTCACACACACACATACATACATACACACACACACACACAGACTCTGACGTGGATCTGGATCGATGTGGATCTACTCGGCTCCCTGTCCTCCCATCTGACCGTCTTTGTCTTTCTTCTTGTGACCAGAGACAATGTCATCAATACGCAGCAACAAGATGGCCGTCTAATGACAGAGAGAAACAGAAAAAGGAAATGTTACTAAGAGCAATGATCAGTTATCGGTAATCAATAATCAGTGATCAGGTGTTGTCAGACCTCGACGGCGGTCTTGTAGGTCTGAGCTTTAACAGCCAGCGGCTCCCAGATCCCCAGAACAGACATGTCGCACAGAGTGCCGGTCTCACCGTCCACGCCCCAACACACACTGTTGTCCTGAGTGTGTTTGGCCTGAACACACACACACAAAAACAGAGAATCAATAACACAAACAAATAAGTGAAGTAGAAACACCCTCTGTAGTAGAAGTTTACCTGGAGCAGCCAAGCCAGCACCATTTACACTCAGGTGTGTTTTCACTGTCAGCGTTTAAATAAAGTCTTGTACCCTCAGTGATGTTAATAAAGTTAGACAGTTTGAATAAAGTTCTGTTCCCTCAGTGATGTTGTTAATAAAGTTAGACAGTTTGAATAAAGTTCTGTACCCTCAGTGATGTTGTTCATAAAGTTAGACAGTTTGAATAAAGTTCTGTACCCTCAGTGATGTTGTTAATAAAGTTAGACAGTTTGAATAAAGTTCTGTACCCTCAGTGAAGTTGTTGATAAAGTTAGACAGTTTGAATAAAGTTCTGTTCCCTCAGTGATGTTGTTCATAAAGTTAGACAGTTTGAATAAAGTTCTGTACCCTCAGTGATGTTGTTCATAAAGTTAGACAGTTTGAATAAGTTCTGTAACCTTCAGTGATGTTTTACTAAAGTTAGACAGTTTGAATAAAGTTCTGTACCCTCAGTGAGTTGTTAATAGTTGCTTCAGTTTTTGAATATAGTTCTTGTGTTAACCCTCAGATTGATTGTTGGTTCATAAGTTAGACAGTTTTGAATAACGTTTCTGTACCCTCAGTGATGTTGTTAATAAAGTTGGACAGTTTGAATAAAGTTCTGTACCCTCAGTGATGTTGTTAATAAAGTTAGACAGTTTGAATAAAGTCTTGTACCCTCAGTGATGTTGTTAATAAAGTTAGACAGTTTGAATAAAGTTCTGTACCCTCAGTGATGTTGTTAATAAAGTTGGACAGTTTGAATAAAGTTCTGTACCCTCAGTGATGTTGTTAATAAAGTTGACAGTTTGAATAAAGTTCTGTACCCTCAGTGATGTTGTTAATAAAGTTAGACAGTTTGAATAAAGTTCTGTACCCTCAGTGATGTTGTTAATAAAGTTGGACAGTTTGAATAAAGTTCTGTACCCTCAGTGAAGTTGTTGATAAAGTTAGACAGTTTGAATAAAGTTCTGTACCCTCAGTGAAGTTGTTGATAAAGTTAGACAGTTTGAATAAAGTTCTGTACCCTCAGTGATGTTGTTAATAAAGTTGGACAGTTTGAATAAAGTTCTGTACCCTCAGTGAAGTTGTTGATAAAGTTAGACAGTTTGAATAAAGTTCTGTACCCTCAGTGAAGTCAGCACTCTGATGGTGGAGGCTCCACAGTTCTGGATCAGGGTTCGGGGGATGACTTCGAGGGCCTGGGCCACGGCGCGGTACGGCCACTGTTCGATGCCAGTCAAAGCTCGGGAACGTTCCATCAGACGCTTTGACACCGCCATCTCCACGGCACCACCGCCGAGCAACAGCAGAGGGTCCAGCAGCACGTTGCGACACACCTGCATGGCGTCCTGCAGGTTCCGCTCCACCTCCTGAACACACAGTTACAGAGACATGATCACACCTGGTGTTCACCTGCCTCTGACTGACCCAGCAACACACAGATGCCATGTTTTCACTCAAGGACAGAAAGTAGATCATGTAGAACATCTGCTGAATTTACAAGAACGTCCAAATAACGAAGACATCAGGGACGGAGCTCCGATGTTATAAAGTGTGTTTTAACTCAACTCTGAACATCTGAACACTCGTTAATGGAGTTCAGAGACACTCGAGGCTCATCAGTGATCTTCAGAGAGTTTAAGTAAAGTGTTTACAGAGTGAAGTGACTCAGTGACTCAGTGATGCACATGACAGACGGTGTGTGTCCTCACAGCCAGGATCTCTTTGCTGGCTCCTCTCAGCAGGATGGTGCAGGCTTTAGGGTCTTTACACTCGGTGACGAAGGTGAAGTACTCATCGCCGATCTTCTTCACCTCAAACAGACCCGCCCCCGTACCAATGTCTTCCTCACGCAGCTCGTCAGTCCGACTGACGATCCGAGCCCCGCATGCCCTGACACACACACACACACAGAGGTTAAAGACTTGTCTGCTGAGAGCTGATTGGCTGCAGCCTGTGAGGTGAGCAGGTTACCTGGCGATGCGGTTGTTGTCAGTCTTCCTCACGCGGCGGATGGCGGTGATGTTGGCCTTCATGAGGTAGTGCTGAGCCAGATCTGACACAAAGAGATCACATCACATCACAATGTGCTCCTGTGTGTGTGTGTGTGTGTGTGTGTGTGTGTGTGTGTGTGTGTGTGTGTGTATATATATGCATATGTGTATGTGTGTGTGTGTGTGTGTGTGTGTGTGTGTGTGTATATATGTATGTGTGTGTGTGTGTGTGTGTACCTGAGATGCCCTTCTCAGTAAACAGCAGGTCCGGCTTCAGACGGATGATGTCCTCACAGATCTGCTGGATGTATTCTTCCTCCATCTGCAGGATTCTCGCAAAGTCCTCCTCCTTACTGATCTCTATGTCTGTCTGCACACACACAAATTCATTATGTTTCACGGTGTGTGTGTGTGTGTGTGTGTGTGGGGTGTGTGTGTGTGTGTGTGTGTGTGTGTGTGTGTTAGTTACCTGGCTCTCCCCCTTCTTGTACTCCAGAGAACAGTCGAGCAGAACAATACGCGGCTCTTTGATCATCCGTCTCATCCTCGGGTGAGTCACATCTTTGTTCACCATCACTCCTCTGAGGACACACGAATCCTCAATGATTCCACCTGGAACCTGAACGCATCACAGAGCGTTACAGGAAGCGTTACAGGAAGCGTTACAGGAAGCGTTACAGGAAGCGTTACAGGAAGCGTTACAGGAAGTGTTAGATTTTCAGGCAGGAAGTGGTACCTTCTCCACTTTGGCGTACTTCTTGATATCAATCTCTTTGCGCCCGTTGTCGTCCAGCTCGACGGTCTTGACAGCGTCCAGCGCGATGCTGCAGGCGAGCTCAGACCAGCGGCTCAGAGCCTTGGTGTTGATGGCAGAGTGGACAATCTTCAGCATCATGGAGCGGTCTGCCGTGTCCACGGGGGTGCTGACAGGACAGACGAGAACAAATCAGAACCAACTAACATTCAAATAAACTCACTAACGGCCAATTTCCACTGGATACGTGTCCGCTGCGTTCCATCTCCGCTACGCCAGCAGAGCTGATGGTTTCACTTTATTGTATGTGTTAATTTCCAGCAGGTCCACTGCGTGGACGGAGCGGATACGCAGGACTTCTATATCTGGCGGATGCCGGAGCACGACGCAGCAATTCAGCTGAATTTAGCACCGAGCAGACAGGAAGTATAACATCCGGTTACTTTTCAAAATAAAACACTCCGTGTTGACGGCAGCACACAAATCTCACAAAAGAGACAAACACAAGCTCTTCTGCTGATCCTTCGGTCGGGAACACTTCGTGGTGTTGTGTTTATAACACAGACCTATAACTGCGGGCACGAGTGATCATGTGATTATCGCGGGAACTCCGCAGCCTCCCGACGCCAGCTGTCTACCCGTACAGCGCTGTGGCAGACTCAAAACACAACCGGTGGGGATAACAAAGCTTCCAGAAAGCATGTCATCACAGTGAGGAGCAGGAGTCCTTCCTGCTGCCCTTTCACAGTAAAAGCTGGTGTGTGTACCTGATCTCCTTCAGGGTCTCCAGCATGTCCTCCAGAGCCTGCCTGTAGGCGCTGATGATGATGGTCGGATGCATCTGCTGCTCCAGAAACTGCTCCGCCACAGACAGCATCTCTCCAGCTGCACACATTTAAAATGATGACATCAACAGAACTGACGTGATGATGTCATGAGATGTTACTGATGACAATCCTGCATGTTTTAGTGCTCACCCAGGATGATGACCGATGTGGTCCCGTCTCCCACCTCTTCATCCTGTGTGCGGCTGATCTCGATCATGGACTTGGCTGCAGGATGCTGGACCTGGATCTGTTACCATGGAGATGTAGGTTGTCAATAACAAGAACAGATCAAAAACCAGCCACTCTCTGATCTACAGCCAGGTGAGCTCACCTCTCTGAGGATGGCATTTCCATCATTGGTCATCACGATCCCTCCCATCGGGTCAAGCAACATCTACACACACACACAAAAATCACTATCATTCATTATGTGTTTATAAACAGAGGTTTCAGCTCTGAAATTCAGAGATCAATCATCTGAATGATTCCTGATGAAATTACAGTCGACTCATTAAGGATGAAAAACATTCTGGAGTTTTAAACTGAATTGTGACAAACTCCAGTCGTCACTTTACTCTTTCATCCTTCACCTCTGAAGGACGTTTGTTAACTTGTCTCACCTTCATCATGGCCCGCGGGCCGAGGCAGGTCCGGATCACATCTGCGATGGTCTGAAACACACACACACACACACACACACACACACACACAGAGCAGTTAGCCTTTACACAAACAGCTCATCCATAAACAACAAACCATTACAACCACTCAGCTTCTACAAAGAAACAGATGATGCTGTGACACCAGATGGAGACGATGTGTTTTTAAATCCATGTCATCCTGATAAAATGTGTTGAAGAGATGCTGTGATGTCGTTGTGACGCCTCGTCAATGGTTCCATCTGTCTGCCAGTTTGACCAGTTTAAATCAAAAGTATAAGATTTGACCACTGTGTTTGTGTGTTTGTGTGTGTGTACGTGCGTGCACCAGAGACTGATTGTTCAGTATGACTCTCTGAGATTGACCCTGACAACCAGCCCAACCACGAGCCTCAGTGTCCTGTGGTCCAATAGAAACTGACCTTTGCAGCACTGATGTTCCCGGTCTGGACTTTACGACCGGACTCCCTCTTTATGTTCTGGTCTGCAGAGAAACATGATGTTAATGAAGCATCACACACACAAACACTTGGATCAAGATCAATGAGACCAACACTGTTCACAGCCACTGTTAGCTTAACAGCAGTTTAACAGCTTCCATCAGTTCAGAATTTAACTGATTCTTTAGAACAAGGACACAAAAACATTAAACTGAGATGAAGTAAAATTATTCAAATATCTTCTGATGAATAAAGTGAGGAGGTTACACTGATCATCTGATCTTTACAACAGACTGAATCACCTGATCACTGTCAGGGTGCGTTCACAAACACCTCAACATTTATTTAAAAACACTTAAAAGGAAAATCATTCTGAAAGTGTTGAGTTAAAGGCAGCGTTAAATTAATACATTAAATATACATTTTCTCTCGCAGTAAACTAAACTCAGACAGAGGCGGACATTTTATTCATATTTACATATTTATTTTTAATTAATGATGACGGTTTCCCTAACGTTAATAAAATCACTGCGCAGTTTTTATTTCTGTCAGAATAAAACATAGGAAGCACATCAACACAATAAGATCAAATTTAACACGTTTCTACGTGACGTCATAATCAATAGCTATCAATATTGATCAGTTATTTATGATATCAGCGGAGTGAGGGTGTGGCTGCTTCAACAAAAGAGCATTAATACTCTCCTCTGTCCACTGTTAGCTACCATTAGCATGTTAGCATTAGCCGCTGTGCACTGTCCAGTCACGGAGCGGTTCGCTGTGGCAGCACTCGAAGCTTCGCCGCTAAACGGCTGATTACATAGAAAACGAGATTTCCCTTTTAGCTTGCTAGCAAGCTAGCTACGTTACTTTTCCATGCTGAGTGACGAGGCTCGAACAGCTTAGCCTAGCATCCTAACATGCTCTCATTTGCCTCTAAACACACACGACAAAAGCTAACGATGCTAACACTGGTAGGATTTAGCTGTCGCTCGTTGTGAGTAATGCTAACGTTTAGCATATTAGCACACTATCGGGAGGAAGCACATGCTCCGCCGCTGGTTAGTAACCGGTCTCCGCATTGTGTCGCAGCCGGGCCGTCCCGACGGTCAGCGGCTCCAAACCAGAGACGGTGACGGTAACAAACAGCGGTCATGTTGTAGTAAAAGCGTTAAAGCAGTAGTTGAGGTGTTTTCTGGTACTTACTGAGCACTAAAACCTGCTGGCCGAACATTTTGACAGAGCGTCCCGGACTGCGGCGGCCTGGAAGCTTCTGAGAGGAACGGCAGGAAGGAGGGCGGAGCGTCAGGGGCGGGAAAACAACCACTCCTCCGACCAATCAGATGAGAGGATCAATGTGACGGACAGTGGCTTTAACCAATTGAGTCAATGAGATAAAAGCGTCAAAGTGATCGTTAGAAATGAGCCTTTTATGGAGAAAACCACCCAGACTTCAATGTATATATATATATATATATATATACATATACATATATATATATTTATATATATATATATATATATATATATTGCATGTACATATATTGATATATTGTTTTATGTCTACAGATTACAGATTGAAAATAAAATGAAATAAAATGAAGAGATGTTAATAGTTGGGATAATACAAATAGTGATAATATAGATAAGTGAAACGATAATAAATTAATAAATAAATAAATAAAAGGAGATGGTGGCGGTGGCGGTATAAATGTCTATCTGATTATATATATCTATGTCCCACTGGTCGTCTCTTTTGTTGTGGCAGGAAGTGACATATTTAGCAGCCAACACTGCACATTCTTTCTTTTCCCCCAGAATGAGGGGTCATTTCTGTCAAACCTCTGAATTCCGGGCAATGTTTTTGAAATAGTGGAAAGAATTCCTCTCTGATGTGTCTGTACTTGTGACACTGTGTTAGAAAGTGTAGTTGTGTTTCTACAGCTCCCTCATCACAGTGACAGCACAGCCTGTCCTCTCTGGGCAGCAGGTCTGATGGTGTCTGTCCTCTGCAGCAGGTCTGATGGTGTCTGTCCTCTGGGCAGCAGGTCTGATGGTGTCTGTCCTCTCTGGGCAGCAGGTCTGATGGTGTCTGTCCTCTCTGGGCAGCAGGTCTGATGGTGTCTGTCCTCTCTGCAGCAGGTCTGATGGTGTCTGTCCTCTCTGGGCAGCAGGTCTGATGGTGTCTGTCCTCTCTGCAGCAGGTCTGATGGTGTCTGTCCTCTCTGCAGCAGGTCTGATGGTGTCTGTCCTCTCTGCAGCAGGTCTGATGGTGTCTGTCCTCTCTGGGCAGCAGGTCTGATGGTGTCTGTCCTCTCTGGGCAGCAGGTCTGATGGTGTCTGTCCTCTCTGCAGCAGGTCTGATGGTGTCTGTCCTCTCTGGGCAGCAGGTCTGATGGTGTCCGTCCTCTGCAGCAGGTCTGATGGTGTCACGTCCTCTCTGGGCAGCAGGTCTGATGGTGTCACGTCCTCTCTGCAGCAGGTCTGATGGTGTCTGTCCTCTCTGCAGCAGGTCTGATGGTGTCTGTCCTCTCTGCAGCAGGTCTGATGGTGTCCGTCCTCTCTGCAGCAGGTCTGATGGTGTCTGTCCTCTCTGGGCAGCAGGTCTGATGGTGTCTGTCCTCTCTGCAGCAGGTCTGATGGTGTCTGTCCTCTCTGGGCAGCAGGTCTGATGGTGTCTGTCCTCTCTGGGCAGCAGGTCTGATGGTGTCTGTCCTCTCTGCAGCAGGTCTGATGGTGTCACGTCCTCTCTGGGCAGCAGGTCTGATGGTGTCCGTCCTCTCTGGGCAGCAGGTCTGATGGTGTCACGTCCTCTCTGCAGCAGGTCTGATGGTGTCTGTCCTCTTGCGCAGGTCTGATGGTGTCTGTCCTCTCTGCAGCAGGTCTGATGGTGTCTGTCTTCTCTGCAGCAGGTCTGATGGTGTCTGTCCTCTCTGGGCAGCAGGTCTGATGGTGTCTGTCCTCTCTGCAGCAGGTCTGATGGTGTCTGTCCTCTCTGGGCAGCAGGTCTAATGGTGTCTGTCCTCTCTGCAGCAGGTCTGATGGTGTCTGTCCTCTCTGGGCAGCAGGTCTGATGGTGTCTGTCCTCTCTGGGCAACAGAGTTCTTTTTTTGTTCTCAGTGTGTTTTTATATTGTTTTAGAGTCTCACAGTAACTCAGGCGGAGCTCCTGGCTGTCTGGATTCCTGTGTTTTAGATTTGAGACTTTTCTTAATGTATTCCTGATGGTTTTACAGTCTGAATCAAATCACCTCTCCCTGTTCATTTTCTTCGACTGTTTTGTTTTGCATTTTAAGTTTGATAATGAGGCCAAATGATGGAATACGTGGTTAATGTTTACCAGACAAAGCTCTACACCTGCTGTATTCTGAGGGTAGCTCTGGACAAGGAAGGAGTCTAGAAGAGACTGGATATCTTCACTGACCATTGCGTCCTGGAACTGTGCCAGGCTGTTTTGGGCCCATCTGTATCTTTTCTTTATTTTGTGCAGTGTGCATGGCTCAGAACATGTGTTACCTGTGTCTGCTCTTTTCAGATACAAAGTGATCTGAGAGTGATCTGATAGAGGTGTTCTTTCACCGTGAAGGCTCTCAAAGAGGTTTGGTCTAAATCTGTTATAGCATAATCAACAGTGCTGCTGCCAAGGTTTGAACAATATGTATACCGTCCAAAGGACTCCCCTCGCAGTCTTCCATTGACAATGTACAGACCCAGCTCTCTGCAAAGCTGTAAGACTTGTTTTCCACTCCTGTTTGTGTTTTTGTCATAATTATTCCTGTTGGGAAGGATAGGGAAGTCAAGGTTAGTTCCAGTCATGTAACTGTCACCTTCAGTACTGGTAAAGTCGAGCTCCTCGCCAGTTCTAGCATTTAAATCTCCAGTGATCAGCACAGATCCCTGGGCCTGGAAATGGCTGATCTCTTCTTCTATGGTGGAGAAAATCTCCTCATTGAAATATGGAGATTCTATTGGGGGAATATAAATTGCACATAAAAAAAAATTGTTTTCTCTGTGGATATTATATTGTTTTTCATCTTTAACCAAATGTGATATTTCCCTCTTTTCATTATTTCTATTGAGTTTGCTAGTTCTGACTTATACCATATCAACATTCCCCCTGAGTCTCTCCCCTGGGTGACTCCATGGAGTTTTGTTGATGGGACTATAAACTCTCTATAGTTAGGGGGACAACCAGTGGGGGCATCTCCTGTCTGTCTCAATAAGCTTTATTGGCATGACTGTGTTTAACAATATGGTCAAAGCATTAATATTACAGAGAAAGAATACATAGATAATTAATAATGATAATAAAAAAAAAGATAAATATGAAAAAATATATATATTTTAATAATTAAAAAAAGGAAAGAGTGTGTGTGTGTGTGTGTTTGTATCATATGAAAGTAACAATTACAGTACAATAGTCAGTTAGTAAACAGAATATCAGTGTGCAGGTAAGAACCCAGTCAGGATCAGCTGGTTCATGTGGAGGAAATCATGTCAGGTGTTGTTGTGCAGCTCGTCTCTTCTCCTGTGGCAGCATTCACAGATCTCGCTGCATCTACAGCAGTGCCAGTTTTTTCTCCCAGTAAATGTTGGAGTTTTTCTTGGTCTGATAGTTTGGGGAAGTCTGGGGTTGTACCTGTGATTTTAATGTATATCTGGGTTCTGATGTCTGTCTATGTGTCACAGTGCAGCAGGAAGTGCTGCTCTGTCTCCACCTGTCTGTGTGGACAGAACCGACACAGCCGGTCCTCTCTGGACAGCCGGGTCCGTCTGTGTGCACAGAACCGACACAGCCGGTCCTCTCTGGACAGCCGGGTCTGTCTGTGTGGACAGAACCGACACAGCCGGTCCTCTCTGGACAGCCGGGTCCGTCTGTGTGGAACAGAACCGACACAGCCGGTCCTCTCTGGACAGCCGGGTCCGTCTGTGTGGAACAGAACCGACACAGCCGGTCCTCTCTGGACAGCCGGGTCCGTCTGTGTGGAACAGAACCGACACAGCCGGTCCTCTCTGGACAGCCGGGTCCGTCTGTGTGGAACAGAACCGACACAGCCGGTCCTCTCTGGACAGCCGGGTCCGTCTGTGTGGAACAGAACCGACACAGCCGGTCCTCTCTGGACAGCCGGGTCCGTCTGTGTGGACAGAACCGACACAGCCGGTCCTCTCTGGACAGCCGGGTCTGTCTGTGTGGACAGAACCGACACAGCCGGTCCTCTCTGGACAGCCGGGTCTGTCTGTGTCTGCCGCTCTCTAAGGCCCGGCTGTGGTCGCTGAGTCTGTACATCAACGTTTTCCTCAGTCTCGGGTCAGATGTCTATAATAACCACACCCTGACATGTAAATGTGACATCTGTCTTGGTTCATTTAGTTCAACTTAAAATTTGGACAACTGACTGCATAATATATGAATCAGAAACAGAAATGCTTTACAGCAGCTCCCATTCAAAGTCAAGAATATGCGGAAAAATAGTCGTAATAAAAATGCTAATAATAATAATAATGATAAACTATATATATGCTGCATATTTATAATAGAAGCCTACTGCAACTGTACTGTTTTTTACCATTAAATGTTATTTTATACATTATCATATTTTATAATGTTCTGTCATGGAGTACATCACTTCGCTGCTAAAAGAAAAGAAAGCAGCTCACTGCCAGTATCAGCTTCTTATCGTGATCTGCAGTGTTTGTTAATTTTTTGTCATGATTGTTATTATTAGTACTTAGATTATCAAAAATCACAGTTACATGTCAGGATGTGGTTATTATAGACAGATTCAATATTTAACTGTCATGTATCATCACAGTAACAGCGTTACATACATTAGCAGCTGTAAACACATAAACACATTATAAAACACATCATGTGGTCCCCTTTAAACGCTGGGTGCAGGTGTATATTTTGGTAAATAACCGCCGGTTCCAAATTAATGCCAAGTCTAATTTATTAACAAAAAAAAAATAAGAAAAAAAATACGCTACCACTGACACTGCACGATTTTTTCTTCGCCTTTTTCACGTATCGTGCTGCTTTCTGTCAGTCATCACACTGATGATCGCCATGGCTCCGGTGCAGCAAACTTTCTGTCTTAAAATATGCAGAGGAAAACTCGGGAGACTCGGCCGCTAGATGTTTCTCTGTCGACCCCAAGAGAGGGAGAGAAAAATCAAGGTGAGCTTCAGCGTCTGTCCGAGGAGGACAGCAGCAGGGCCAGGCTGCCTGCTGGAGGGAGGAAGAAGGCGAGCGAGGAGCCTGAGATAAACATGCGGGGATGAGTTATCAGCAAACGGGCACGCCACGAGAGAGTGTCCCGCAAAATGATCAGGGTGATGGAGAAACAAATGTCCGCCACGGTGAGTGACAGCAGAGATGAGGAGTTTGCTGTGAGTGCTGATTGGCTGAATCGTTTCCTCCGCCGCAACAACTTCACCTGCAGAAGACAACTATTGCCCAGCAGGATGCCAGAGAACTCACCGACAAGCTGGAGAACTTTGTGACATTTTCATCGGATTTTTGTGAGAAGGGAATTAAACGCCTGTCCCAAATAAACACCTGGTCTGTTAAAACCTATTGGTGGTTAATGGCAGCCTGGCGGCCTGCCCCCCCCCCAAAAAAAGCGGATTTGCATGATTCACGAGGGTCGCATTTTCATGTCGAAAAATCCGGATTTCCGGGAAAATCCGGAAAAATCACATGCCTGTAAGGTCTAATGAAAACATGACATCATCAACTCACATCTTAAAATGAAAAGCTTGTTATTTGAATTGTCTCTGTTGACTTAAGTTATGATTGTATTTCCGCTGTATTCATTATCAGATGGGTAAACTTCACATTTACATATAGATAATGTTATTAATGTTGTCATCAGTCACATAACAGGGTGTAATTAAATAAGCAGACGCTTTGATCATCAGTCAGTTTATTAAACAACAGAACAGACTTCTGCATCAGTTTGTCACCACGTGTACAAAAAGGCTCAAATAATGTCATAAATTAAAAATAAATAAATAAGATAAGGTTTATCCACAGATGAACAATAAATAAGTTCCATACATTTTTGTCATAAATAAATCTGAATAAAGTCAGTGCAGATGATTCACAACTGCTTTTATTTTGAAAAGACATCAAAGTAAAACAACTGAACTTTTAAATTGTAACAGGAAGCGAAGTGTGATCTCACTGAAACAGTCTGTCACTTCCTTCTGTGCGAAAACAAAAAGAGACGATACAGAACCAGAAACACGTCTTTGTTTCAGATCAGCTGACGAACAAACGTCTCATTAATGAGAACAAATGTAAACATGTAACAATGTATTGTTGGTATCAACTCTGTTGCTGACTTCATTTCCCAGAATGCTTTTCCACATCCTGGTGAACAGTGACCACGCCCCCTTGACCCGACACGACTCCAAAAACAAATAAATAATGAAAAATAACCCATTTTCAAATCAGCAGGCAGCCTGGTGATGTCATAGATGATGTCATGTACGGGGAACGTGACTGGACTCTGTGACCACCTCTGGTCCAGGTCCAGGTCCAGGTCCAGGTCCACTCCTCTCTCTACATGTCTGTTGTCATGGAGACCAGCTGGTCCGTCCCGATTGGTGGATGAAAGTGTGTCAGAGTTCTTCCTTCGACCCGCCGAGTTGCAGACTGTGACTCGATTCGCGCTTCAGGAACTTCAGGAAGTCTTTGAGCTCGCGACCGCCCTGAGAAGACAGAGACGACATCATGTGACCAACGGGCACCAAGTGATGTCACGGTGTATGACCTTGGTGGGTTGTTGATGACGCTGAGTGTTACCTCGTATCGTATGGGCTCGTCTTTTCTCCCAACTGGAGCAAAGTAAATGGTGGGATACCTGCAGACAGACACAGGAAGTGAACACCTGGTCCCTTGTTAACATGTCACCTGCACATGCAGACTTCCTCACCCCTGGACATCGTAACCCAGCGGGACGTCGTTATCAGCTGCGTTCATCTTGGCGATAACGATGTTTGGATCATGTTGCAGCTGACAGAGAAGAGAAATAAGTGTTTGGGTTAGGGTTAGGGATGTGAAATGCATGCTGGGATATTAGAAGTCAGCTCCTGAAGCATGCTGGGTTAAAACAGGTGGAGCATGTGGACTGTAGAGCAGTCGTGTTCCTACCTTGTCAGCCAGCTCTCTGTAGACCGGCTCCAGTTTCTTACAATGTGGACAGGACAGAGAGTAGAACTGGATCAGAACATCTTTACCTGGATCGTTGACAACGTTGTCAAAGGACTCTGCAACAACCACCTACAGCACAGCAAGGCTAGAGGTTAGAGGGTCAGAGGTCAGGGGGTCAGAGGTCAGAGGGTCAGAGGTCAGGGGGTCAGAGGGTCAGAGGGTCAGAGGTCAGAGGGTCAGGGGGTCAGAGGGTCAGAGGTCAGGGGGTCAGAGGTCAGAGGGTCAGGGGTCAGAGGGTCAGAGGTCAGAGGTCAGGGGGTCAGAGGTCAGGGGGTCAGAGGTCAGGGGTCAGACGTGTATCTTCAGTCTGTTGTACAGGCTTTATTAGCCTACATTAGCATCTGTGAGGGAGGTTAAGATGATGTTAAGACTACATGATGTTAGAATGAACTAATGTTACAGAAATACTGACAGCTTCAGTACCGACCAATCTGGAACCAGTACCAGTTCAATACTGGTCCATCCCTTCTGATCAGGTAACACACCCTCATCCTCTCAGTGACCTGCTCTGAACTCTGTCAGACTCACCTTAACACCAGCAGAGTTCCTATCAGGTAAAGGTTCAGACTTCACATAACGTTTCAGACGACCTGTGAAGTAATCGTCTAAAAACCTCTCCAACGACTGACCGTCCCTCCTGAAACAAACACACACACACACACCTTATTTTTATCATTATATCCCGGTTGGGCCTGGTTTAGCTCAGGCACGTACGTGAACTCCCTCTCGTGGTGTATTATCATTATATCCCGGTTGGGCCTGGTTTAGCTCAGGCACGTACGTGAACTCTCTCTCGTGGTGTATTATCATTATATCCTGGTTGGGCCTGGTTTAGCTCAGGCACGTACGTGAACTCCCTCTCGTGGTGTATTATCATTATATCCCGGTTGGGCCTGGTTTAGCTCAGGCACGTACGTGAACTCCCTCTCGTGGTGTATTATCATTATATCCCGGTTGGGCCTGGTTTAGCTCAGGCACGTACGTGAACTCCCTCTCGTGGTGTATTATCATTATATCCCGGTTGGGCCTGGTTTAGCTCAGGCACGTACATGAACTCTCTCTCGTGGTGTATTATCATTATATCCCGGTTGGGCCTGGTTTAGCTCAGGCACGTACATGAACTCTCTCTCGTGGTGTATAATCATTATATCCCGGTTGGGCCTGGTTTAGCTCAGGCACGTACGTGAACTCCTCTCATGGTGTATTATCATTATATCCCGGTTGGGCCTGGTTTAGCTCAGGCACGTACGTGAACTCCCTCTCGTGGTGTATTATCATTATATCCCGGTTGGGCCTGGTTTAGCTCAGGCACTTACGTGAACTCCCTCTCGTGGTGTATTATCATTATATCCCGGTTGGGCCTGGTTTAGCTCAGGCACGTACGTGAACTCCCTCTCGTGGTGTATTATCATTATATCCCGGTTGGGCCTGGTTTAGCTCAGGCACGTACGTGAACTCTCTCTCGTGGTGTATTATCATTATATCCCGGTTGGGCCTGGTTTAGCTCAGGTACGTACGTGAACTCCCTCTCGTGGTGTATTATCATTATATCCCGGTGTGAGCCTGGTTTAGCTCAGGCACGTACGTGAACTCCCTCTCGTGGTGTATTATCATTATATCCCGGTTGGGCCTGGTTTAGCTCAGGCACTTACGTGAACTCCTCTCGTGGTGGTATTATCATTATATCCCGGTTGGGCCTGGTTAGCTCAGGCACGTACGTGAACTCTCCTCTCGTGGTGTATTATCATTATATCCCGGTTGGGCCTGGTTTAGCTCAGGTACGTACGTGAACTCCTCTCTCGTGGTGTATTATCATTATATCCCGGTTGGGCCTGGTTTAGCTCAGGCACGTACGTGAACTCCTCTCTCGTGGTGTATTATCATTATATCCCGGTTGGGCCTGGTTTAGCTCAGGCACGTACGTGAACTCTCTCTCGTGGTGTATTATCATTATATCCCGGTGGGCCTGGTTGTAGCTCAGGCACGTACGTGAACTCCCTCTCGTGGTGTATTATCATTATATCCCGGTTGGGCCTGGTTTTAGCTCAGGCACGTACGTGAACTCCCTCTCGTGGTGTATTATCATTATATCCCGGTTGGGCCTGGTTTAGCTCAGGCAGTACGTGAACTCCCTCTCGTGGTGTATTATCATTATATCCTGGTTGGGCCTGGTTTAGCTCAGGCACGTACGTGAACTCCTCTCTCGTGGTGTATTATCATTATATCCCGGTTGGGCCTGGTTTAGCTCAGGCACGTACGTGAACTCCCTCTCGTGGTGTATTATCATTATATCCCGGTTGGGCCTGGTTTAGCTCAGGCACGTACGTGAACTCTCTCTCGTGGTGTATTATCATTATATCCCGGTTGGGCCTGGTTTAGCTCAGGCACGTACGTGAACTCTCTCTCGTGGTGTATTATCATTATATCCCGGTTGGGCCTGGTTTAGCTCAGGTACGTACGTGAACTCCTCTCTCGTGGTGTATTATCATTATATCCTGGTTGGGCCTGGTTTAGCTCAGGCACGTACGTGAACTCTCTCTCGTGGTGTATTATCATTATATCCCTGGTTGGGCCTGGTTTAGCTCAGGTACGTACGTGAACTCCTCTCTCGTGGTGTATTATCATTATATCCCTGGTGGGCCTGGTTTAGCTCAGGCACGTACGTGAACTCTCTCTCGTGGTGTATTATCATTATATCCCGTTGGGCCTGGTTTAGCTCAGGTACGTACGTGAACTCTCTCTCGTGGTGTATTATCATTATATCCCGGTTGGGCCTGGTTTAGCTCAGGCACGTACGTGAACTCTCTCTCGTGGTGTATTATCATTATATCCCGGTTGGGCCTGGTTTAGCTCAGGCACGTACGTGAACTCTCTCTCGTGGTG